>NW_026623446.1:174609-191129 GCF_030028575.1 Malurus melanocephalus | reverse complement strand
ATCTGAGAGCGCTCAGCCTGGCCGTCTCTGGGTGATCCCAGAGCTCACAGTGCTGCCGAGTTAGAGAGGATGTGGATCTAATTTCACAGCCCCAAAGCCCCTGACATCCCGGAGAGCCTTTTCATTAACTTCAAGGGGCCCACGGTCGGGCCCCGTGTGAATGGCCGGGGTGTGCAGCGGTGGCCGGTCACAAAGCCTGCCCTGCCGCTGCCCTCCCGCTGCCCCTGACCTCCTGCTGGAGCTGTCACAGCCGCCACCAACCCTTCAGAGTCCCCTCAGCCGGYGGGATGGATGCCTGGGGGTTGTGTGAGCTTTTCCTCAGAGCAGCACCCTGTTAGTACCAGTGCCGGGGTGCTGGGCTCTGCCCAGGGATCGAGAGCGCAAAAGCAGATTGGGGTCTGAGAGGGGATGGGGGGGCATTTCCTTCCCTCCCCCACTACTGGGAGCACATTTCATCCCATGAGAGGGTCTCATGAGAAAGAACCCCCCGAGGGCTGAGCCTTTCCCCATCTGGTGCCTGGGGTTGGGTTTGCAGGGTGTGCTGGGCTCTCTCCTGCCGGGAAGCCTTGGCTGTGTCCAGAGCTGAGCCACGGCTCTTTGGGGTGTGCCCATGTCCCTGCAGAGCCCAGCACGGCAGAACCTGGCTGCTTTGAGCTGCTGTGGCACCCAGCTGCTGTCAAAACTTGTTCTTATGCTGGCCAGAACGTGGGTGCTGCGCAGGTCCTAAAGGGACAGACGCTTTTGGGGGGAAGGAGGCACCGAGAGCAACCCCAGGGCTGCTCCAAGGTACCCGGGGCTTCTCAGCCATCAGTGTGACCAACACAGGCAGGAGAAGGGTGGTCTGCAGGTACAGATGGTCTGCAGAGTCTAAACTCCCTCCAAGGCTGTGGGGAAACTGGGTCTTGTCAGCTTTTGTGGAGAGGCAGAGTGGCTGTGGGGTTGGGCTGAGCTGGGGTATCCCACAGAGGGAGGAAGGCAGAGGCCACACGAGCACATCCCACTGTAGAAGAGCTCCAGTTTGGAAGAACTGTCCAGATTGTGCGAGTTCTCCTAGTGCTGTGCTCACCCTCAGTGCTCAGTAAACAACAACAATAAAACAATGTAGATGTTTTCTGCAYAAGGTAATAGAGTGTGGGTCTCCTGAGCCAAATCTGGAAGTGGTTTAACAAGGCTCCTTGGAGCAGCGGCTCTGTGTTGCTCTCTGTTTGCAGAGCACCATGGTGCTATTCACATGATTTTTAATGCAATAAAATTACACAATAATGCAATACAATAATAACAAATTAGAACAGAGACAGTTCTCAGACATACCAAATGAGGAAAGGCAAGGTTTCACYCTTGCAATCCCAGCTCATTCCATAACTCCAGGCAAACTGCTAGACTTTTAAAAGAAGCCTTGTTAATTTTTTTTTTTTTTCTTTGAGTGTGCTTTTTTAAGCCACTCTGGAATCAGAGTTCTCTTTGGGAAAACATCACCTCAGCATCCCTGTGCTCTGCTTGCCTCACTAGTGAATGCTGCAGAGGGAATTATAACTCTGCCAGTGCACATGAGAGAACCATACACTGTACTGTTAAGTGCAGTATTAAACTGGGGCTTTGCAATTCATTTTCCCAAGGTCCAGCAGGGACCACTCAGCAGGAAATAGGTGCTGTCTCTGTCCTGAGAGACAAGATAGGAGATGTGAATTCCTGAGAGCACAGACCTGGTCAGGAGCTGGCAAAATGTACTTGCAGCCCAGCTATGGGGCAGCCAGCAGCCCTTGGAACTCCTCATCCCAGGGAATTACAGTTCTTTCCTTTTCCTGCTTGTTCTCTGCCAGCAGTGGGAACCCCTTGATGCCTTTCCCCAGAGCGGTGGGGAACCTGCCAGTTCACAGTCCGAGTACCACAGCCCTCACATCCAGAGAGATGCTCCCCCACCCTCCCTCCTTTCCCCTAAACTCCCTAAAACGTCTCTATCTCAAGGAAAAGCAGTTCAGCACATCAGCAGTCATGTTCAAATTCCAAGGCTAAGCACAGAGCCTGGGAGAGAGAGAGGGGGCAAAAAAAAAAAAAAAAATCAGGTGCTTCTCAAAAACAATCAACCTGATTCACATGCAGCTCAGCAGCTTTTTTGATGGCTCAATTCCAGATTTCACAGCTATTCAATAGTTCTCTTGTGTAGCTGATCCTTGTCTTAGAATTCAGCACAACTCAATCCATTTTCCCTTTTCTTTCTATAAACACCCCCCTCCTCCTCTTCCCCTCCCTTCATTTTCTTGATTTACATCTCTAGGGAGATGGGAATGTGAGGGAGAAGCTTGTAGCCTTCCTTCCTGGGGGGCCTTGAACTGGTGTCCCCTGTCTCAGGTTCCCATTGTCCGTGCTGCACAAGCCGCAGCCCCTCTGCACTCCAGCCCTACTCAATTGGAATTTAAATGCTTCATGATTGTTGTCTCACAGAATAGGAAAGTGCTGCATTAAAGAGTAAATTACAGCAGACAAGTAACTGCCTTGGGAAGGAGTGTGAAAGGAGAGATGAGACCAGCACAATGCCCGTTTGCAAAAGAGGTTTTTTTTTTTCCAAAGATGAAACAATCTTCCTGGTTCGGTCTCCTAAGGATAAATATGATGTGGACAGCGCAGATATGGGGCTTTGTCTGGGAGGAGAAGTGCAGGGTGCTCAGGCCAGGGCAGGCCCACGATGTGCAGTTTGGACACAGATATGGATTGTGTCTCAAAGCCAAGAGCGTGGCTGGCCTGGGCTTGGCATCTGTTTTCTTACATGGGCTCAGTCCGGGCCCTTTCACTGTGATCCAAAGCACTGAGCAACTTGCAAGGAAATTGAGAGAAGAGATTTACTCATTTCCTTGCTTTTGCTGCTTTCTAAGCACAGGCAGAGTTATGGGTTTGCTTGAGGTRTYTCCCATTAWTGCTGWGACCACMCCAGAGGTCATCATCYTCTCCTGAGCCACTCTGGTGATGAYCACTTGTTGTCTAAAMACTCTAGYTGTGTCACTGGGATCCTTTCTCCCTTCCCTGTGCTAYATCTGCCCCAAATCTACTTCTGCTTATTCCAGCCTCCACCTCAGTCACCACTGGGACAGCCACAGCAGATCCTGAGATCCTTTTCCAGGTGAGATCTCTGTGAGAGCAAGATGATGAGCTGGCTTAGCATGGAGCTAGAAATACCCTTAGCAAAGAATTATTTTCTTACTTGAAGGACAAAATACACCCTGGTGGTGGTAGAAAGCACCCTGTGACTTCTTATGAGTTACAAGGACTCTTAGAGCTACATTGCTCTTCTGTGCAATRTGGGGCTTCTGCAGCATGAAGGGCAGAAAAGAAAGGCTTTGACACTTGAGGAAGGCACAGGGAGCTGTTAAAATTATGGTTAACATTCATCCAGAGCATCTGAGGGAGAAACAAAAATGAATTAGTCTCAGTGGCTGAGCCACCGTGCCAAGATCAGAACAGAGACCAKCCACACAAAAAGGGAGCAAAATTCAAGTATTTACCCTTGAGAGATATTGATGACATCTGTCTCCTTAACATTTTGGTCACCTTTGCAGAGCCTGTCATATTAATAGAGGACTCATGAATTAAAGCAGCCAGGTGGTGGAAAGCATAGGTCACAGAAGCCCTAGGAAAAGCATCAAAAAATGGCATGTTCACTGAGACAAGAGAAAAAAAGATCAGGAGAGTTTCTCTCCCTTTTGCTCAACAGCATATGCCTTTCAAACTGTTCATTAAAATAAGGTGCCATGGACACACGGGAAAATAATGCACAAATATTATTAAAAAATGAAAAAAAAAAAAAACCCAAAGTGCACACACATAGAGAGGCAAGCAGGCACACAGCTTTCCACTGTGCCGAGTGGCTCCTCTTTAATTACTCCTCTGGAACTGCTGGAGCCAAGGCTGTGCCAACAATTCTCTTTTTTTTCGTTTGAAACGACATGTGAGAAATGCCCCTTGGCTCAATGTTGAGAATTAATGTCTCACTGCTGAAATACATTTTTGTTAGGTTACTGTGTTATTTTTGTTCGGAGATCATTCTGAAATGAGGCTTTTAAAATGCTCTTCACATGACTTTGATACATGTCCTTGCCTTTGCACATTGTGAACCCCAATTTCGTGATTAAACTGGCTCAAGGAATGAACACAGCTTGCTGTTCTCAGTGGATATATTCTGTATTTCATTCTGAAATGGGTTCTGCTTTCAGAGCCCACAACCAGGTGCTCTCAAAGCACATTGGGATTTGCTGAAGTCCCACAGAAGTTACAGCATTTTGTCCTTCTAAACCCAACTCCACATGTAAGTTTTGCAGGCAGGGAATAATTTTTTAAAAATGCCTTTTTGTAATCAGGTGTTCCAGATCTCTTGACTGGCCAGGCTCAACCCTATGTTGATTGAGGATCKTGTGGCCCAAAACAAATTCCACTGAAAACAATAGGAAAGCTGGGCTTGGGATCAACGCATGCACAATGCAAAATACTGCACTCTGAGGACTTCTGAGGACACCCAGAGGGGGGTCATCAGAGAGCTGGCATCTTTTGGGARGCCCTCAGCCAGCTCAGGATTGCCAGCACCCTTCCCTGGCCATGCCTCAGACCTGCTCCTGTGTCCCAAAGCACACAGAGCTCTGCTGTGGGTGAGCCCMCAGGTCAGGAACCTCCTCCAAGTATTTGGAGAGCTGTGCCTCTCCCAAGAAGACATGGATCAGGAGAGGAGCCAGCCAGGAGAACATCTGGGGATGTAATAGATAAGTTCTGCTCTACCTCTCTTCAGGCATTTGGTCTTACCAGAAACAAGGCAGCAGCTTTTGGGCTGCTCAGGCATTGTCAGCAGCGCTGTGGCCACATCCTTTGGGCAGGTGACACCTGGCTGTGGTCAGGGGACAGCTGATGGTGCCCAGAGACAGGACAGAGGTTGCAATCATGCTCTTCCTCACGTGGCACCAGGGCCAAACTCCCAGGAGCAGAACCAGCGCCCATGCACTCCTTCTCCTGAAATTTCCCTCACTGCCCTGAAAAATGCCATCTCCTCTCAGGTGTGCCCTGCCTGCTGCACTCASCAGTCACTCCAGCCCTGCAGGATTTCTGCCCACTAAAGGCAGGCAGCTCCCAAGGTGTCGATTAACCCCACTGGAGCCTCCAGATCCCCACAAGCCCTGAGAGCWTTGGCAAAGAGCTGCTGCCTCTCCAGTGGCGGCTGCCTCTGCCTTGCAGGCAAATGCAAACACCGGGCTCCCAAGCACCRGCCCTCACTTTGAATTTCTCTGCTTTGCCTGCTTGTCTTCCAGCTCTTTAGCATGTCTTGAATGTGGCTCATTGTCCGCTAATAAAGAAAAGAGCATTGCTCTCCAGCAATGGCAAGATCCCAGCTTTCCTGCCCTGCCGCAGAGCCAATTCCAGTCAGGGAAAGCAGCTATCACTGGAGGTTTTAAATAAGCCCGCTCTCCCCTCAAAACCCCTCCTGTTATATAATGTTCTCCTTCCTCTCCTTTTAATGAAAACAACCAAGTAACTGTCTATTTTTACTGTGTTAGGGACGGATCCAGCAGCCCCAGCTCGTACATGCCCGTCTGGAAATCAGTGGGAGCTCTGCCTGCATGGGAAAGAGCTGCAGGACCACGATCAGGAGTGACTAACACGAAATAGAGCTCCCCATTTCGGTCTGGGAGAGACCAGGGAAGCACGGGCCACGACGTGGTGCACATTTTGCAAGTGACACTCGTTGTCAGCCAAAATATACATCAATGTGAAGGGGTGTGTGGTAAAAGGCACATTCCTCTASCACGCTATTACTGTAATATCCCAGTGCCTCCACATTAATTTGTTCCCAGGAAATTCCATCATCACTATTTCAAGCTTGTGGCTGCTCAAGCCACTCAGGATGATGGGAAATTACCCTACTCATGAAAATAGAATAACAAAAGCAGTGATTAAATTTGCCTTTATGCTTAGCCTGCACACCATTATCAATCTCTGGCAAAATATWTTTCAGTATAGAAGGATTCCAATTRTGTTCTTAATAAACTTTGAAAARTCAACCAGAAGGGAGGATGAGGGATTTTTTCCTGCAAAGTACGAAGAGTAATACTGCCCCACAATAAAATGTTTAGAAAAAAAATCATTAAAAGGGATACTCTGCTCCAGAAGAGCTGAGCATATGCACTGGGARACTACCAGACTGAATCAGACCTGGCTGTGCTAACAGTGGTCAGGATGTCTGGACATTGGGTCCAATGCATCCAGCGTTGACTGCTCCTAAAGAAAACAATTGTGGACTGACCTGCTGTAGAAAAAAACGTCCTTCTCAGCCTGGTAATTATGCCTTCTGAGCCTGAAGGGTCATATCTCYTCCAAAACACATTGTGCATCCAGACCTTACTGCTTTAGCTGTTGTGGATGACAAGAATCATGTCCAACATATCCACAAACCCACACAAAAGAATTAAATTTAACACTACACAGATCTGTCAGTGATTTTATATGGCATCAGTTTCACAGTTGAATAAATATCTCATTCTGTAATACCTTTTCTGATTACAAATGAAGCTACTCAGAAAATCAAGCCACTACTGCAGCCCTGTGCTGTCATCCTGTCCCAGCATGTGTCTTGAGCATCCATATATGCAATGGAGATTACCAACGAGTCTGTTCTCACATTCCCCGTGTCAGTGTGCTTATCTTTTATTTTTTAAAAACATGGCTATTTTTGCATGGAAAAACAGAGCTGAAAACCTGTTCTGCCTTTGCCAGCTGACAAGTGACTGATCCTTTATGAGCTCTATTACCAGGGAGTTTGGCAGGGTCCTGCCTTCTCTGAGAGCATYGCAGAGCCAGGAGACAGCTCTGAAGGAAGGTGCCCGATGTGCTCGTACTGCTGATTACTGTGTGCAGGAAACCTTTGCACACACACTGGGGGGCTGAGGATGAGTACAGGATTACGAGGTTTGCAAGGCAGTTGCATCTATTTTATTTCTAGGATTTGTGTGTGTATCAGTTTGTTGATATAAACCCTGAAAGAAGCAGTTGATGGCAGGGAAATGAGGGGCTCTAGCTCGATAATAAGAGTTTCTAAGTAAGAACGTTTGTATAAATCTGCTCAGTTAGTGTTTCTTTGGCTTTTGCCTCGTGCCTGGAAGGGGCTGTGTGTGTTGTATTTCCAAAAACTTCCACTGTCCTGCTCTGTACTGTTGTGATGCTCCATTCCACTACATTGATGTTTGGGAAAACAGCAGAGGAGCAGGAGAAATAGATTTATAAGGGAATGTTAAATAAATTTGAAATGCACAGCATTGGCTTCCTGCTGTACAGCCAGWCAGCATGGTCCAAGAAGTTATCTGCTCATTACTGGCACTGAGATGACTGTGGTTTCATCTATAATTAAGATGTTCTGAATAGCTGCTTTTCTAGTGTGGCCACAGAACTAAAAACTCGGAACAGAAAATATAAGTCGGAGTTGTCCTGAAACAGAACTGGCTTTGTAGTTTTCAGATTGAAATGAAACACTTGTTAAAGAAAAAAAAAAATTGGAGGAAATTCATCCAAAGCAGAGTCAAACTGATTCAAAATCCGACCCCAAACTAAATGTTAATTTCCTGACGTTATATTTAACCTTTAAAGTAAGGCAAACACAGGTATTCATCTAAATAACATTTTTCAAATGAGACATTTTATTTTAATTATACCTGAACAACTATTTTTTCATTTTCTTTTTCCCAGCCAGGCTATTCATTGACTCTTAACACACTGTGTTGACCTGGAGTTACAAACTGGGTCAGTCTGCAACACWTCTCTGCCCTCCTAACAAATTCCTTTGTTTAGCCATGTACAACTTTCCCTCTCCCATCCAGTGGTGTGTGAAGGATGGACACCATTCCTGTCTGGGAAATGCTGTAAATTAGAGAAGTAAAACGGTGCTGTGAACATGACATTTTTATGACTTAAGCCAAATACTGCTGAGCACTGAGGGAGTCTTTCTGMTGATTTTGGTGCTCTCTGCATCAGGCTGTTATTTCAATGGCTTCAACTTTCCTTTGCAAATAAACATGATGGAAACAGGGTGAGCCTCTCTGGCAAACACACCTCCACGCAAACCCTGCTCTTCATCACAGGGGTTCAGACCTTTAATTTGTTTATTTTATGCATGGCTCCTCTGTACCTGCCTTTTCCCCTCTCTTAGCAGTCACTGCTTGAGCAGAGGCTGCACAAACCATCAGGAGGAGATGCATCCTCCCAGGCAGGGGTGTCCCATCCTCCCAGCCACRGCCACGGCTGTGAGACAAGAGGTCYCACCAGYAYTGCAGGTACCCCACATRTTCTAKSTAGAAAAGCCTTCCTGGGCTCAGGTCTCATGCTCATTTTTCACTTTGGTGCAGCAGAGTCTGCATTAAAATTCCATTATTGCCACAGGTGCACAGCTCAGGAGGAAATGGGTGCAGAGGTTACCTGCTTTGTCTGGGCTGAAGGGGGAAGCTGCAATCACAAATATGAATAATTGAGGTCAGCTCTCCTATCAGTTTTTTTATCACAAGCACTGAACAAAGCCCAGCCAGCCATAATCTGGGACTGGGTTGTCACCATTGTACAATGTACATTTGCTGGTGAGTTACTGACACATTTCTGCTGCAAATTTCATCACCTGAAGAAAAAAAACAAAAACAGGAGTGAGTTTAGATGCACATTCTTACTTAATTCTTCTTTCCTTCAAACAGTCACCAAACCCACTTTGTTCAGCACCATAAAATGGTTATTTCAAGTCCAATATTCTTTCCTTTTCATTTTCTTAGTCTTTCTTCCTGTCTTCTGATTTATTGTCTTTAACCTTTGCAGACCCTTTYGGCTTAACTTAGAATATTGCATGCCCTAAATCTAGGGATTGCAAAATGATTGGAAGTGATTTAAGAATCTGACTCATTTCATGTGATAGAAAATTGTGTCTTTTCTCTTTCCACATCAGAGGACCTGCTGCTGGAGACAGACACTGAGCAGTGAGGGCAGACCCATGTTTTAGGCAGGCCAGGGTCTCTGCTCTGCACAGCAARTACATTAATAACCACACAGCAGCCCTGCACTGCATAATGAACATGTGGAAGCACTTTTATTGCGTCAATAGGATCTCTGAGCCAAAGAAGAAGTTGTCTGATTTGTCAGCATCTGGGAAGCAGCTCCATTGAGACATGACTGTATTAGTCCTAGCTGTAYGCAGCCTTATTAAAGACTGATGCTTTAAGTCTGCCTCTAATAAAAACCTGCTCTGGTAGGAGTTGGGCTTCCTTATCTTACACAAGTCTCCTATTTTTAAAGGACGGTTAACAATATTTGATAATGAACTGGGGAAACACTTCAAGCTCTTAATTCACCTGCATATTTTTTGTTGGTGCCTAAGACTTAACTGAGTTTTTTGAAAATTGAGCAGGTGAGGTCTTTGCCAGGAAGACCAAATGGAGGCCACTGGAAAACCACGGTGTCACCACAGCAGAGAGGCAGAGAAGAGCGACCAGCAGCCCTCCCTGAAGTTGGCCATACGATGGAAGTTCTTCTCAGGAGAAAAGAAGACTGGAAGTTAACTGGTATCCAAGACCTACAGGGCTTTACTAACAAGGTGTTTTGGGTATCTGACTGTCAGGTGGATGCCTGCTTTCCCCAGCAGCATTTGAAATCCAGGGCCTGTCGCTGGTGGCAGAAGCCCTAAGCCATCTCTGACATCCTGGCTAGCTTTATTTCAGGTTTGTAGAACCCCATATTTAAGTGGAGCTGTGCTGATTTATAGTTACTAGAAATCCAGTTTGAGACTGTGCTGTGGAAGCCAGGTCTGATACACCTCGGCTTGGCCAAGAGTTATTTATTATTCTTCTGACAAGGCTTGCTGCCCGGATTTAGTTCTTCCCAAAACTCACGTGTTCTTGATTTGAATTCCATGGCCAACCTGGTCTCAATCASTCAAGGCCAAAACCAAGATTAGAAAGATTGACGTCTGCTAGCTGCAGCCTGGTGGTTTTCTGGGGTTCTTCATCAACTCTGTCACAAGCAATAACAGGAAGGAGAGGAGTCCTAAAAGCCTTGGAGATCCTACAAACCTAATTCCCCTGGGCTGCTTGCTGCAGCCATTTCCCTAAGCCACGATCACTTCTGCCGTGCCAAGGGCTGGCCTCTGTGTCTGCTCTGCCTTCCTTACCCTTGAGCAGCTCCTGCAGAGAACCTGGGAGCTCTCTGGTGATTAATGCCCCAGAGATGGTGATTAATGCCTCACATATGGAGATTGATGCCCCACACATGGAGATTGATGCCCGTTTCTCAGCCAGCAAGCACCCACCATTCACATTCAAATCTCGCATCTCCTCAGACAAGGAGAGACACAACCGATGCTGAGGGAAACGCTGAGGACCCTTTTGGCAGCGTCTGCTGAGTCTTGTTTGTGCAAAGTTTGCCAACAACAGCCCTCATGAGGACTGCAGAGGGTTTTTTCCCTCTGGGGATTAGTTCTGAGATTGCTCTGGGGAAGCCAACCTCTCTCCTCCCTCTGTGTGATCCTCTTGAGGATCACACACTTCTCAGGTGTTTTGCATGGTGTAAAGAGATATTCTCTCCCAATGTGCTGGATGTGTTAAAATGTGCCTGGCAGGACAGCAGAGCTGGTTTTCTTTGCTCGGATGGGAATGCTCTGCATGGCAGGAGGTCACACAAAGCAGGTGGCCGGGTCTGGCAGATCAATGAGCCCCACAGAAGAGATTTAACTAAGAGAATTTGGCATCAGTTATGGGGAATACCACTCGGAGACCCTCAAATGTGCTTTTTTCTCTAGAATTCTCCACTTCTCCCTTTCTCAAGCTTGCTTTTAGCCTGCTCTGCCCAGTCAGTGGGTCAGGTTTTGAGAATGGAAGTGCTGACCTCTGAGGGCCATTGCAGCTTCCCAGATTGCAGGGGTTCAAGGTTTTGTTCCAGGCTAGATGCAAACTTTGTCTCACAGGGGGAAGTTTTGGTGGCTTGGGTGTCTCCCAGGAGGCATCACTGCTAGAAGAAGGTCCTGGAGCAGACACAGGACACATGAACTAAAACCATGACCCTTYACCAAAGGGATTAGGCATCAAAAGCACCTAGACACCAAAAAAGAACCACAAAAAGGCAGCCAGGTTTGGGATGCTGCCCCTCTAGGGTAGGGGGGCATGAGGTAGAGACCTCCATCCCAGTGTCACCATCACTCTTCAGTCCCAGGGAGGCACAGAGCAGCTCGCTGTGACTGACTCAGAAATGAACAAAGCCTGCTCTCTTCCCACCACCTCCTGTTTGCAACACTTAAATCAGAGAAGCAAAAACAAGCCCCTGTCTTTTATGATAAAAGGAATATCAGCTTTCACTGTTTTTTTGCCTCCTGTTGTCAGAAATCAGGTCAAGGGGCTGGGTTAAACAATTCCTGTCCAGCCTTTCCTCCAGAGTTAAGTTAACTGTAACTTAACTCTCTTGCTTTGCACTGAGCTGCCTTTTCTCAGGTTAATTTTTGTGATGGGGAGGAGGACACAGAAGCTGTTTGGCCATGCAGGATGACAGTTTATGCCTGCCTCACAGGTTTATTTTAATTCTGTCTTGCCATCCTGTGTTTAAGTTATTACATCTCAGGTTGACACCAGCAGAAAATAATATCCAAATTTTTACGAGTCATGTAAATGACTTCTGATTCACCAGAGAGTTCCCATCCTTGTGAAGACCATTCCACCACTTATTACTTTGGAGTGCTATCCAACTGTGAGGATATAACACGCCTATAACTTAGGAACAATGCAAATTAGCTCAAAAGACAAGATTTCTGTTTATTTTTCCTTCATCTYCAGAATTTGTTTAACTTGGGAGATGAAATCCAGATCTGATCCAAGMAGTCACCCCTCTCTGTCCAGCCAATCTCTTGGACCTTTGTTATTCAGAGTGCAGGAACCTGAGTCCAGTCATTATCATTTATTTAATTTGAAAAAAGTTAATTCTGGTTGAGATTCAGAAATGCAGGTGCTCCTTCTGCAAGTGCTCGTCACTTGGGGCTCCAGATTTTTTGGTAGCACAGGTCTGTTGCTCAGCCACAGGTTTAATGCCACACCACTGAATGCCCTGGTGAGATTATCATTGTTGTGCCAGTCACAGAGGGGACAACTCCTGGGAGTCTCATTCATCCCTGCTTTGGCAAGGCAGACGTTTTGAAGCCAGGATGGAAGTGCTGGGCTCAGTTTCTGATTCTGTGAGAGGKGTTAACCAATACCAAGAGTCTGCAGGAAGTCACATTGTGACAGTGGTAGAGTTCAAACAGCAATAAACACAGATTTGTGTTTGAATCCTATCAATACCTGTCTTCATGGCAAGACTAAAGCTGATTCCAGATCAGGTGATTATCCTGTCCCCATTCCAGTGGTTTGCCGTGTTGTTGTGAACTCAAGTCTGRGTGGAAGAAAATGAAGAATCTGTGGACAAAGAAGTGAAATGTCACTCTTCCCAGCACGCTGGTCCGGGATAAACAAAGCCCAAGATGTACATATTGAGATTGCATTTCTCTTATCTGTGTGATCAGRCATTGCTGGAAACAGARCYTGTGAAACAACAGTGCGAGAATAAYAATTTTCACTGGTGGGAAACAAGTTGTTCTTGGAGTGTGCAGCAGGGTTTGACATTCTCATCAACAGAGTCTGTTACAAACCCTGCCCAGCTCCTCCTGCACAAAGCCCAGACCCACTGCAGGACCTGGCTCAAGCTCAGTGGCAGGGAAATRCCTCCACGTGCCTCACAATTCCATCAGAGGCAAATCTGCATCTTCAGGCACCTAAACAGCAGCAATCTGGCCATGCTCCACACCTTGATAAAAAGACTGTCCCATTCCTGGGCTGATATCGGAAAAAATGTGCAGAAGGCCAGAAGGTGACCAGATGCTTTGGTGACAGAATGAGTGCCTTGGGTGCTGAGGATGCATTCAAGGAGGGCTGGGGTTTTGTGCTGCTCTTGTGAGATGGGACAGACCCATTCAGTCACGCAGGAACGTGGCCAGGCTGTGCACAGGGCACCAAACGGAGCCCAAGGTGACAACAGCAGCACCACAACCTCTCCCAAAATCCAGAACCAATTTCTGCGCCCCACAGCTCACTCCCATCCCACACATGCAGAGTAGAAGCCCAGGGGGCTGAGGAAGAACACCAGCAGGTGCTTTCCTGTGCCCCTGTGCTGTGGGRGAATCACTGCCTGTGTGCCCAGAGCTGCAGCAGTGTGAGCTCTGGGTTCTCACCTCACACCACTTTGTGCCTTGCACTGGGGAGCACAAACCATATTTTCCCCCAGCAGGCTGACAGCAGAGACCTGGATATTYACAAGGTCTCTGCACCATCATCTGAGTCTCTATTAACTTCATCTTCTTTGCCACAACACTGGGACAGTTGCCTGGCTGGGTTTGATCCGTGCTGCCGTTTTCCTGGATCCCATCAGTAGCAGCATTACCAAAGCACTGCATGAAGAGAGCCTGAGCTGTCAGATGTGCTCGATTTACATCCAGCACAACTCTGGATGGGCAGAAGGCTGTGCTCCAGCAGATCCTATTGCAAATTTGGGGTCTAGGAGKGTGCAAGTGCATGTGTGCACAAGGGTTCATGTATTTAGAGAAATAATGTTTCCCCTCCTTCTGAGGCCAAGAGATTGAAATCCAAGCGAGCCGAAACTTCTTTACCATTGACGCCATAACAACGTTTGAGGTTTTTGAAAAGGATTGGAAAAAATGTGTTTCTGTAGTGAGGGAATTGTAATAAGATCTCAGCCCTGGAATAACGTGCTCTTTAGCAAAGCAGGAGCTCTGCAGCGCTTCCGCCTCCTCGAGATTTGTGAGGAGAAATGTGCCCCAAAGAATGCAAGTTATTCTGAATGGGGAGAAAACTCAGCTGAGGGTGAATGAAAGACATCCAGGAAAAACACAGAAGGGCTGCTCTGCTGTTCTCCTCCCAGCTCCCACCTCCCTCCCTCAGCAGAGCAGAAGTGTAACTCAGGAGCCTCTGTTAAAGCAGCCAAGTGAGTTCATGGGAGCACTTAAAAGGGTGAGACTGCAGCACAGAGAGAGGAATAAAGCGAGTTAGGGGTTATGTAGGACCTGACTGCAGAAGAGGGGCGTGAAGCCCCCCTGGGAGGGATGTGGGGCAGCTCTCTCCAGCACAATGCTCCATCAAAGGTGACTTCTGAGGGGCTGGACCTCGCAGCCAGACCTCTGCTTGTCTTTCCTCCACAGCACATGTTTTAATGTAGCCTACAGGGCTTGAGAGCTCTATCCCAGACAGATGCTGTCCTGAGCTATGCCCTCTTGTCTCTGGCCTCTAGAGACCTGAGCTGTGTGGATGTGTGGACGCAGTCAGGATCCCAGGGCTTCCCAGGGCTCAGCAGCCACTGCATCCACTGCAGAAGAGCTGCAGGTGAAAGCTGTGGAGACACACAGCAGGAGAGGAGACCCAAATAACTTTTCAGGGGTGCAAGGCAGCAGAGAAGGCCCCAAAAATTTTCGGTCTCTCCTCCATGTCTGGGCAGGGGGAACATTTCTTTCTGAGCAGGTTTATTTTACTTTCGCTTCAGAGCAAAAGGCTGCAGCTGTCCTTAGTACTCAGGGAGGGCAATTWAAGGCAATTTCACATTTCTCATTTTTAAATAACCCTGTGTAGGCTGGAGTGTTATCATCATGTATCATATATTCATATACCATATATTCATTCATATAACCCATATGATACCTGCTATGATCATATATTCAGTGATGTCAAAGCTGAGTTATGGCACAGGTGTGATATTTGAGGTTATARGAGTTAGCTCAGTGAGAAACATTGGTTCAATGCTTGATTATTATGGAGGGAATAGATGACAGAAAAGAAAGTATTGTTTTTCCTTGGTCAATCCATGTATGCCAGCACCTTTGCACAGCATTGGTTTCCCTGCCTCAGAAAAACACCCAGCTGAGCTGGAGAAGATACAGAGAGGGCAACAGATATTGTCAGAATCTGGACTGGTGTCTMTGCAAAGGATAATCAGAACAGGACTCTTTATTCAGGAAAAAAAATAAAAAAGACAAAACAATCAATAGATATGAAGTCAAAAGTGTGATGGAGAAGATGAGGAAGCTATTGTTTGTCATCCATCCCCTCCCACAAGGGGATCACATCAAGCCACATGGGGCATGTTTGAAGCAGGCTAAAGTGGTCCATCATTCATGGGTKGTTGAATCCTACCGTATCAGAGGACACTGGGTGTTGAAGGAATTTTTTTTTTTGTTTACAAGACATTGGTCAATAATTGGCTGGGCAGTACCATGGCAAAGAGGACTAAGAAATGCCAGAGAACCTGCACAGGCTTCAGGGACCACAAATCCCTCATTGCTTGGAAAGCAAACACTTGGAGAAAAGTATCACTATATTTTCACCTGTTTTTTTGTTTATTCCTAGGCATATTTTGTCCAGTCCATGACATTCTATCAGATCAGTCTGGTTTGACCCAGCACTGCAGTCATTAGGTCAGGATATGGATGTCTGTGGAATCCTTTGTATAGGGATAAAATCTGTTTTTTTCCCTGTGCAAATGGACACTTCTGTGTTAATTTGAGCTTGGCATAAGCATTTAAAATAAATTAAAATAAATGTTTTGAGGCCTGAAGGATACAGAGGAAAACTCAGATATGAAGGAATAGGAAAAAGGCAACGCCAGCTTCCTGCATTTCAGAAACACAGATATCTGGGGAATGGAGCGACACTGGTGGGAAATACAGTAAAATTCCATTCTTCATGGATATCTCAACCAAGATACACCAATAAATATTGCCAGATGGGGTAGGAACGCCTTGTTTTTTCAGGGCAATGGCCCAGCATCTAAAGCAAATGCCACAGCAGTAAGTCTGTGAATTTTTCTGAGGACCATGTGATRTCCTGACTGTGTATGACTGTGCTGTCTGGGAGCTGAGAGCTGGCATCAAGGTTGAGATCTGTGTGAATTTTAGAGTTCAGCTCTCAATTGAGATTCTTCTGAAGTTTTATGGAAGATTTCCTGATATTATGTTACCTGTTAGAGGCATTTCAGCAGCTGTTTATGCAGAAGAGAGAATTAGGAGCTGGAGTCTCCTCTGACTTACAATCAAGATGAATCCATCACTCCAGACACAACTCGACCAGAACTACTTTGTTTTCACTTGGGAATGGGCCAGCTAAGCAGCTGAGGCATTATCAAAATGCACTGTCTGGGAGCAAGATCAGCCTGAATCTTTGAGATTACAATGGAAGTTGAATATGGAACAGAGGTTAGTCTGGATTGCATCACAAGAACATATATTTTATTAGGGCTAATCCAGGAGACAGGCTGAGACCTCAGCACTTGGGGTCTCGACTCTGTGGGTATAGATGTACAAAATATATACAGCAAGATCTGTATCAGCACAGCTCGTCCCAGCATGCCAGGTCGTGTTGCTGATGCAAATTGAGCTGCTTGCTGATAGAGCTGTCTCTGTGATCAAAAATCCAGGAAAGGCTTATGACACTGAATGGACA
>NW_026623446.1:164588-174439 GCF_030028575.1 Malurus melanocephalus | reverse complement strand
AAAAAAAGCCAAAAAGCATTTCTGGGAGTAATTATTTCACTTAGCTTTGACAGTTGTTTTGAGATGGAATGGTTCATCTTCTGGACTCTGAGGCATCTGAGACAGCAAGTTTAGACTAGATTCCTACTTTCAGATGATTAGCATTAGATAAATTCCTCACAAGAGTTCTTTAATTTTAATTCCTTTTTCAAATCCATTGCTGACAGCTAAAATATTTCCCTGCAAACTTTCATTCTTTACAGTTTAAGGAAAAAAAAGTTCACTGCTCTAACTTCATGGAGACTTGAGCAGGTAAGGATTTATAGAGAAAATCCTTATTAGAGTTCCAATCAAATTTTAAATCAAATATGTAAAGCCAGGCAGTGATAAAATTATAACATGCACCATTCTTTTTGCCAGTGGTGGGGCATAATAGGACTTAGTTTTCTTAAGTCCTGCCTAATTATGGTTACTGTAATATTAGGTCTCTGTTCTTTTGGGATACAAGTGAGAAAATTTAATGGAAATTCTGTAGCAATCACAGTTGCTAAATCTGAAGAAAAGTCACTGTAACTGTGAGGGATGTGCTAACTGCTGGCCTGATCCTGCCACCCAGTGTGCGCGACATTTGCCTGCGTGAACACTCCCATTAATCTCGGGGGAGCTATTTATGTGCAGCAGAATTACAAGATCACAGCAGCCTTCAGAAACATGGCASGCATTTGATGCACTCAGCCACTAATTCTGCCAGGGGAATTGGGGAAGATCTTCTGATGGAGAATACGGATTTTTTTTCAGTACTTTTTTAATAAGTATGTTCTCACACATTCATCTGCAGTGGGTATAAATAAGTACCAAGGGCTAATTGTAATGGATATTATTTTTTAATTAACATCTGGAAAGAATTTTAAATGATTTCTTGTTGCATATATGCAATTTAGGATGGAGGGTGTAGGAGAAAAGCTGAATTTTATTGCTCTTCTCCATGTTTAATGTGAAAATTTTGACACTAAWGCAACTGGGTGAGGAAACAAATCCTCAAAGAGCAGATTTCTAACCAGGGCCAACAAAATCCTCTCATCTACTGGTAGATGTACAAAGTATCTATATTTYGTTTATTGACCCCTTGAAAAAACTGGTCAGGCATGCCTGGAGTAAATAATTTGTATTTTCAAACATAACAAACTAAAAAGGCAACGTGCAGGATTCTTTGCAAACCGCTSTGTTGTACATATGCAAACTTATAAACTTTGCTGCTCTTGCAGGGGTGTAGCTGAGGACAGAGAGTCACCCTTTGAGTTTTGGGTGGTTTTGTGAAATACATTTGAAAAATAAACTCCACAATATGTCTCCTCGAGTCATAAGTCAGCGGTTGGGTGACTGGTTTGAATTAGGACAGCGAACAAAGACAAACGAAACATAATCCTGCACGTCTGTACATTCTGGAGGCTTTCCTCTTCATTTGGTGTCAGCACTGAACCAAAAGTATTTAGAGAAGCAATATTATTGAACACAACAAATAGGAAGCAAAGCATAATTTTAGTTAGGGGTAAGTCATCCCTTAGGCAGAGCATTCCATCAGTCTTACTGATTTCACTGCACTGAACTACGGTTAATTTGTGGTCGGAAAAAAYAGAGGCGCTGTGGCTCTTGAAAATKATATACCGTGTTTCCAGTTTAAAGAGAAACAAAAGGCGTGTGTTGTAAATAGAATTTTTTCTCTTTACCTTTAAAAACAAAAGCCCATTTGAATACTCAGTTTAGGTTCCATTTGGCACTTAGAGTAACTATGTTATTTCACTGTCCATTTAGGGAAAATTTCTCCAGTGGGAAAAGGGAAATCAGTGTGATTGGAGAACTGGCAGCTACAAGTTAACTGTGCTCTTGTGTCAAGCTCTTTACAGTGGTGACAACATTTGCTCTCTAATTTTATTTACAGCTAGAGAAAGAACATTCTTGGTTTGAGAAACGACAATTATTAACCATTAGGAGAAAATGCCAACAAAAATGTTGGACTCTGCCATCATTTGGGATCTTCAACTCAGAATCATAGYTTTTTCCAGAGGATATATGCCAAGCATTACAGGCTTGAGGCAGGAATTGCTTGTTAAGGTTTGTTTCTTAGGAGGTCAGGGTAAATGATCAAAATGATGAGTTTGACCTTGAGATTTCTGGCCTAGGGATTGTCATTTGGGATATGTTTTTTACATAACAGAGCCTTGACCATAGGAACTTCCTTAACAGAGATATGTAATTTGGCTGTTGTTCTGTTTATATTTTGCTTTCAAAGACTGCATTTTTTTCTGCAAATTGCTGAACCCTGAATATCACCTGCTGTTCGTCCAAGAGAGATAATCAAGTAGTCAGAAATGAAAGATTCTCTCTGATTGCTTATGCAATATTTTCAGAAGAGGAAAACTTCTTTTTGCAAGGGGGTGAAATGACTGTTGTCAGTTTGATTAACGCATTGGGGATCTCTCAACCTGWTGGTCTGTGTTTCTGGGGACTGAACCAAGAAGTCCTGGTAAGTTGGTGTTAAAAAAGACACAGACATAGGRAGGGTGATGGAGGATTTTATATAATTGGTTTCTGGACTGAGATGGGTGCTTTGAGCAAGCACAAAACCGAATTTACCTCTTCCTGCCATCACAAATCTACACATTTAATGGCTTTTTTATTTTGGGCCATGGAAGGGTAAAATGTCTTTGCTTCCCGAAGTGACCTTGAAGCAGAAATTTTAAACATGGCACAGGCCTGTTTTGCCCAATTTTATCCAGCTTCTGGCCTCCCAGGGCTGCAGTCAGTGTGTCAGTCTGCCTGAGGGWTTGTGCACATATTATATTGATAGGTCTGCAGCTGGGCACTGATAACAACTGTCACTGGTTCAGCCAGGCCTAGAAACAATGGAAAAAAAAATATCTCACGATAAACTCACAAAACTTGGATGCAATTTTGCAAGCACAAGTAGTTTTGGAACTTCAGATAAGCTTCCAGAGGTCTGGATCCAGGTCCAAACAAAACCCAAGCTCCAAAAATTATGGGGCTCGTGCATCACTAACACTCATATATTTGCTTCCAGTTGGAAATRCTAAACATTTTATGGATTTTCGCATGCCCCAGTTGGTTCTCTGAGCTGGCTGGGATTGTTAGAGTCCCTCTGCCTTTGCAACTATATAGACATCAATAAAGATGAATAAAGCTGGGCAGTCAGATTCTAATTTATGCTAATCATGTTGGATGGCTCAGGGCACTTCAGCACACATGCTTAGCCAGTGACCTTTCACACTCCYCTTTCTAGATCAAAGCACTTTATTCGTCCACTTCCAAGAAAATCACAAAGACAAAATTCCAATTCAGCATGCCTTTATTAATCTACAAAGGGCCAAATCCTGACGCCTTTAATCTGCTCCTACTCGTCACTGCCATGATTTAAAGAGTAGAACATGCCATCAGAGCTCTGGCCCCAAAATCAACATGTAGAGTGGCCAAATTCCCAGTGGACATAAACGAAGACGGGACCTCTGTCTGCAGACATGATCTCTCAGTATCACAATATTTCCTTGAGGCCAAACCCTCTCTCTGTGGAATTAATAAATCTCTGATCCATCTTTGATTTTGYTGTTTTCAGCTGAAGCCTCACTGTCTCCTTGTACTGATGTGTCACCCTGGACTCTTACACAGTTTGGGCAATTGCTGTTGGTGACCCTCAGGGAGGTGCCCAGGGCTGAGCAATTGCTCAGGACGTGACAGGACCTAATTAGATAACACAAATCTATGCTTCTGATACTACAGATTGCCTCAAATCTAAGCACATTTGTAAAATTCCTACCAGWGTACATGTGAGAGGATCTATTTTTGCAATCTGTTCGGGTCTCTGAGTCTCATTCTCAGGCTGTAACAGGCGAACTCCCACAAAACTCACTTTCAATTTACAACTGTGTCAAGGAGAGGAGAATCAGGGCATCTGACAYGCACACATCAGAATAAAAAGCATTTTCAGCAGTTGCAGATTGGTCACAATTTCAATTTTCYTCCTCCTGATTAATTTCCATACTTCTAAAAAGTCAGACTTCTGTTCACTCCTTATGGTTTATGCTTGCTTGTGTTTGATACTGTTTGAGTGCACTTTAAAATACAAAGAAAACTCAGTTTCCTTCTCATGTTTAACTTCCTCTTCCCGCAATGTTCTCAGTCTGACTCAATCCCAATTAAAAATATGAAAAATACAACTATTTTTTAAAATTTTTCTTCAGTTCCAACAGCAGTTAGTAGTTGCTACAATGTTAAAAACATTGCAATGAGTTTATTTCCCTCAACTGAATATCTAATTTTCTGCTAAGAACCTTTTCACCATAATCCATTCTTTCCACAGWATTGTCTCTTTTAACTAAAAACAGAAGTACATTTAAATAAAATTTTTAAACTCAGTATTTTAACTGATATTTGGAAAAGCTGGCAAACCTGATATTTGAGTCCTCCTGAAAATATCAAGATTTTCCCTTGTAAGCGTATTTGCAGGACAGTTCAAGAAATGTCCCTTTTATTAATGTTTCACCTGGCTCACGATATGCCAGCTGAAAAGCAATTAATAGATACTGGTAATTATCTGAGATTGAAATTTCTGCTTATATTACTTTTTAATGGTGGTTTTGAAATATTAAAAGCAAGGAAATGGGCAGATCAGATGACTGATTCATAAYCCAGATGTAATGCTGCAGACAGGTTTAATAAAATGAAGATGAATATGTGCTTTTAATGAGCTAGGACAGAGCTAATATGTTAATGAAACATCAGTTTCCAGACATCTGACCAGAGAGAAGTTCCTTTCTCCTGCTTGTTTGGATCAAAGTTCAATTGGAGGTGTTTATCACACACTTTAGAGCATCAGCTAACAAAAGGAGGATTTCTTGGGCCATTWTTGCCCTGTGCCTGTTTGCTGCAGTGACATTTTCCTGCAGGCCATCCAAGACCACCGACCTCAGCACATGCTCTGGGTGCTCCAAAGGTGCTTGTTTTACACGCTCAGAGCTCTCCTGAGGGGCCGGCAGTGGCTCTGAAGGGTGTGAAAAAATAAAAATTTCCTAGACATGAATGCKCACTGGTGCAAACGGTGCCACATTAAACTGCTACAGTCACAGCAAGTCAACATATGYGCAGCCATACTGAGCTGAAAGGCTGTGATTTCATCTTCAGCTCACACTCTTCTGCCTGGCTTTTCAAAACACTCCCTTTATGTACGAGTTTGTGCTTACATGGATTTTTGCGTTATTTTGCAGTCTCTGTAATGATTTGTCCTTCCATGGCTCAGTCAGAGTCCTCCACATGGGGTATGTAGGATGCCTGCAGGACAGGGGCACGCTCTCATCTGGTTTGTGGGAATTTGCACCAAGTGAGCAATGACTTCTGACAATTTAAAATGTYCTTGAATTAGTAGATGTTGCTGCAGTCCCATTCTATCCTCCTAGCAAGAGCCTCAGAAAATTTTGTCTCAGATGTGCCAGCCAAAACAAAGGCCAATGTGATGTTTTAGGAGGGCTTTGTATGTACAGTGACAGTCACTGAAATCCGAGGGATAATTTTAACTCCTGACTAACTGCATATTTCACTAAATTCCACGTTTTATCTCTCTCTGTGCCTTTCCCCCCCAAGAATGGMAGTGCTTAGAAAGAGCTCTCCTGATGCAACCACGTCTATTTGCTATAAGGCCTTGACAAGCTCCTTCTTTAGCCTGGGTCTCACTCAAATTTGGAGGCTCTTGCTGAAACTGAACTCCTATTTCTGAGCTGCTCTTCACTCCTCACTGCCAGATAGATTRTTTTTGACAAGTGCTAAAAGGGACCACGATCCTACCCAGGCCAAAGCSTTTGGCAGAACCATGAAGGATTTTCAAGCCCACTGGCCTGGCTTGAACAATTTGAGTGCAGTTCTGTGTCTCCTGGCAGGATGCTCACACTGCTGCCTGCCTGTGGATTTGTACCAGCCAGAGGCTTCAGTCCTGAAGAAGATGAAAGAGAGCCAGGTACCAAGTGGATGTTTCACCTCTGAAAGCCTCCTGCCGTGTKTGTTTTATTTAGAATGATTTTCTTGTGTGTTATGGCTCATTTGTCTGCAGGACAGAATGACAATGGTAATCTCTTTGGGAATGATGTAGATGTGTTAATTATTAGTGAACTTCTGGAAATGGATCCACAACTCTTTGGTAGGAAGATGGGCGTGAGAGGCCCAAAGAGTCAACAATGGACAACTCCCTGGCCTCAGAAAATTGATATTAAGCCTTGGAAAACCAAAATGGGATAACTGCAAGAATAAGGCTCACACTTGTCTTCTTCACTCCTCCATCTAAATGAGAAAAACTTCAAATAAAACATCTGCAACAGAAAAAACTGGTTTGAGCAGTTTATGCTCATGTTACCTTCTGGCTGCAGCAATAGCCAAAGGAGACTCCTACAGGAGTGAAAACGACTTTAGGATTCTCACAGATTCTGGAAATCTGAAGAGAGTAATTGGAGAGATGCTGCTCTTACAGACATTTTTCCAGTTTCTGTGCCGTGTTCAAATGCTCCAAAGATGCTGTGCACTCTGCAGGCAGGGACCCATGTGTCCCTGGGCTTTATCTAACAGCTAACCTTGCTTTGATGCTATCTCAGAGGGGGAATGTCAGGGAAAATTGCTATCTTTTCCCAACAAATGGAGTAGATAACCAAAGTGGTGCAACAAAAGCTGGCAAAGGAGCCTGCMTGTCTAAAATCAGGCTCTGGCATTGGCAGGGCTGCGAGGACACGAGCTCAGGAGGAGCTCTGGGCTCAGAAGCTCGGGGTGTCACAGAGCTGATAGTGGCCAAGGCTGTGACCCAGGCAGCTCAGTGGCAAACAGGCAAAGGTCCCATTCTGCTCACTGGCATCTGRGCTGTGAGTGACCAGTGGCCTTGGGGCTCAGGCTCAGGGTGAGAGCTGAGGTAGAAGCCCTCCCAGGGTGCTTGTCACACCTAGAATCACAGACAGAACTGGCTTGGAAGGGACCCTAAARATCACCCAGTTCCAACCYCYCTGGCATGGGCAGGGATGCCACTCACTGGATCAGGCTGCCCCAAACTGAAGAATGGGGAGAAAGGGGGAAGAAAAGTCTTTATCTTCACCTTCAAGATGAGGCACTTCTTTCCAGCTCTTCAATGCCACAAAGCAGACACTTCCACGAGGCTCACTGCTGCACCCCAGGACTATTTGTGGTCATATCACTGCACACTCTCTCTGTCCCTGCCCTTCCTTGCATGACCTGGCACTGGTGGCACTGCCACACCACTGACACAGCAGCAGGGGACACGCTCACATCAAGGGGCAATCCCCACTTCTCCATGTCAGAGGCTCATCCATTCTCAAAATCAGTAAGAACACATAGTATGACAAGCTGGAAGGGAAGGTGCACTAACATCACCAATAAAATGTTAAATATGCAGAAGGAAGTGAAATGAAAAGTGAGGAGCTAGCTAGATTTCCAGGGAAACTCAAAGGAGTTATATACACATAAATATAAAAATCAATGTAGCTGTGTTTATATGTATCTATGTAGAAAAAGACGATGGCTTAAGAAAAGAATTTTCAAACATCCTGTACTTCATCTGGTATGCTATTTGGTGAGATAATGTGAGTGGCTGGTATGTGGAGGTTGCCACACATCTATTTCCTATTGCAGACAGAGCTATTACTTAAGTAATCAATATTTAATCTCTATTAGGGAAAGTCATTTTTAAACCTACTTTAAGAAGTGCATGTGCAGCACTTGATATAAATCACAGCCAGGCGAATCTGCTGGACTCAGAATCTTCTCTCATATTTCAAGGGAGGAACAAGCTTTTTGAYRGGRAGAAAAGGAAGGAAAAGAACTCRRATAACTTTGATAGTTCTGACTATTTCAAGCCATGGAGTGAGTCCAAAATACCACAGGCTTTATTCATATCGTGATTTTTGCAAGGTTGGTAGAGAACATGGGGAAAGGGTATCAGCATCTGTCTTGTGGGGAGCCAAAAACTGCAGCCAGAGATGGCTGCAATGAACCCTCTCCTCTGCTCCCAGGAAGGAGGCTTGGTCAAAGCTGAAACACCTTGCAGAGGTTGTCAGCTCAGAGCTGGAAGTGCTTGGGGCAGACTGACAGAGAGGAACTCTGCAACTTAAGGTTGACGAGGAAAGTGGAGAACCAGAATYAATCTATTCCTTGCCTAACTTGGGGGTGATCCCAAAAAAAACCTGCTGGTCTGGGTCAAATAGTGAAGAAATTTGAATCAGTTCTGGTCAGATCATTCTTGTTTCTTATTCAAGTCATAATTTCAAAGCAGCCCCAGCAGAGCAAGTCACCAGCAGCACCTCTGGCAAGGAATTAAAATCCAGGAAAGGCTCTTTTATCCTTATTTTTATCCTTTAGATGAGATGTGAACTTGTCTGTTCCTGTGTCTCAGTGGCTGCTGGTGGCCAGACTGGTCCCAGTTCCACTGGTGTGAGCACAGGGGGTTCCTCCTGGTCCCACCTGCAGCCCTGCTGCTGTGCAGCCCATCCCAGCTGCCCCAAGGCAGCGCCCATCCCAACCTCTCCCTTCCAAATACCTTCCTCATCATCTAGCAACATAGATTTTTGTACTAAAATGCCCTTTTTCATCATTCAGAGCTGTACAGAAGGTGAATTCAGTAGGAACTAGGTGCTGTAATTCCCTAGATTTGAATTGCCAGGTCTGTCAATTTTAACAGTATTTGAGGAAATCAAGAGAAAGGCAAAGATGAGACTCATTGGATCCATCAGTGAAGGATACCCAGCAGAGCAGCTGTCTTACCCTTCACAATGATAGAAACCTGGGGCTGCTGTCACAGAAATACAGAGAATTGGGGCAACTCTAACAGCAGAGAGATGTTTTGTTTGGATGGGACTTGGCTAAAGTTTTTGAGAACACATTTAGGTATTCGGCATGAACAAAAGCATGGCGGGGGCTGAGATTTGTCAGGAACAAACACTGAGTCAACAGAACTTCATTATTTGCTGTCATGGTTCAAGGCCAGCAGAATACACCAGGCACACAAAGGACATGCTGGCTCAAGGCTGCTGAAAGTTTATGTTGTGCAATATTTCTGCAGATGTGGAACAACAAACTATTCCAAAACCCAATGCTCAGTTCAGTTAAGTGAAATCAGCAGAGAGAATGAGCACAGAGCAGCATCAGAAGGCAATATGTAGCCCAATTATTCTAAAAAAGTATATATAATTATGCTCTTGGTTTCACTTGCCTCCAGATCTCTGCTCTGTCACTGTCACCCAATCCATTGTGGCTTACTCCTGAGCTCCTGTTTGGAGAAGATCTCAGCGCTTTTAATAATAATAATTTAAAAAATAAAAAAGGTTCAGTGTGACTGAGGGAATAATTTATTTCAGGATCTGTTCCTTACAGACAGTGCAGATGTGCCAGGGCTGGCTCTGGCTTATAAACAGTAGGGACATTGGTTTTTGTTCTCCAGGGTGAGGTAATGGTGTAAGGTAGTGACTGCTGTGGTCACTTCATCTCCCGCTTGGCACGAATCTAAGAGAGGATCTTAAATTGTTTCAAGACTTTTGCTGTGTTTTGGCTGCTGTGGTCATCCTGGAGATTCTGTGTGTCAATGAACCCAAAGATTTTCATTGTGCCTGCTCACACCTCTRGGGTTSTCTYATGCCAGGAGCTGCAGGGGAAARTGCAAGGAGCGCACAGCAAATGCAMACGAAATAATTGTTGCACAGGAAAAGCTTCAAGCCTCTGTTGGTGGGAGTTTCTTTCTCAGATTTGTAGGAGTTTGTATCCTCTCCAAAAAAAAATATTTTTGGTCTTACCTGCAGGGGATGTTCTTAATAAGTAATTGA
>NW_026623446.1:157625-164523 GCF_030028575.1 Malurus melanocephalus | reverse complement strand
TTTTTTTTTTTTTTTTTTTTTTAATTGCCTGAAAAAAGGCAGTTTCACTAGTTTCCCCTGCTGGGAGAGGATCTGAGAGCAAAACACCTCCTGACAGAACTTAGCCACTTTTTAAATGTTCTCCTTGAAATCTCTGGGATACTGAGGATGAGGCAGAGTTAAGAAAATGATGAAATACACTTGAATAAATCTGTGGTAGTGGAAAACACTTGCAGSAGTCACAAAAGATGGATAGAACCCAAAATCTCCACTTGTTCTTTAGATTTTTCAATATCAAAGACTCCTTCTGTGTTTGGCTTAAGATTGAAGGCTCATTCATATTTCATAAAAAATGTTTGTCCTCACCTTCTTCAAGCAGTTTGTTTTAAATTCAGAACTCTGAGTTGAGACACTTTATTTATGGTCGCAGTATCAASATAGGTCTTGGCAGCATCTCCTCCTACAAATGACAAATATTTGTAAAATGGTTCAAACYGCTGTGTATACACAGAGATACTGATTAATAGACACAAGACAGCAGAAGCAGAGCTTTCCCAGCAACGTCYATGCAGCAGTTTTGTGCTGAAACTCTGTGACGCACAGCCTTGCTCCAGAATTCACTGTTCCAGGCTTCTGCTCCAAACGGGGCTGTAAATTACCATTTCAATGCCTTAGCTTTAATTAACCATTTTCCCAAGTAAGGCTCCAAATAGTAAAAGTGAAGGCTAAGGATATCAATTTCCAGGTTTTGYAGCATTGTGCAACTCTGTGCCTACTTTTGTGGGGTTTTATAATGTTTT
The DNA here is from genome assembly GCF_030028575.1 of Malurus melanocephalus. Taxonomy (NCBI): domain Eukaryota; kingdom Metazoa; phylum Chordata; class Aves; order Passeriformes; family Maluridae; genus Malurus; species Malurus melanocephalus. The sequence goes on along the minus strand of NW_026623446.1, from coordinate 163,744 downwards.
CCAACTTTCCCTAATCCCATCTAAATGATCAATATTTTTTTTTCAGCCCTAATTCCTAAGTGACTCTCTCTAAACCCTATATAATGCCCAATATGTTTTGCTCCCATTTGAGGGTTTATGTTGTTTCAAACAAAAAAGCAATCTCAGTGAAGTTGAAATGTATGGTTTTGGTTTTAGGGCTACCTCTCTCTGACATAAAACTACTAAGCCTTTATTGAAATATATATGATTCTACCATAAACGCCCCTTTTATAGAATGCACCTGGAGAATATAATGGAAAACATACTTGTTACTCTCACAAAACCGAGCAACTGTTYTGTAATAATATATAGTCCATTTGATATTTAAAAGGTCATAATTTTACACAAAGAAAAGAAAAATGCATACTCRGTAAAAAGTAACATCAAAAAATGTGGCTGCACATCTCACACACYTGCTTTTGTGTGAGGCTGACAAGATCCTCTGACTCTCTGCAGCTCATTCTGATCACAGACAGATCAAGAGAGCYCYCCTGTACCTCACTGCCCCTCAGATTCACCATTTCCCAGTCYGTAACAATTTCACCTCCTGGTCCCTTGGGAGCTAAGAACACAATTCCCATTGCTTTTTTTTTTKTGGGGTTTTTTTTTTTTTTTCAGCGGGGAGAACTGAAGTGTGGAATGGATAAACACATTTCCAAATGCCACACAGGGAGTCTGCAGGAGAGCTGGAGCAGACCCAGGTTTGCCAAGTGTAAGATCAAGTTCAAAGAGTTTTGTCTGAACGGTAACATGAATTAGGAGCCCCAGGAGAACACGAGCTACCTGGCAGTGCAGGAGCATGAACCACTCCACAGGGGAACACAGACCTGCTGTACCTGGAAAGGGAAATTTAGCAGCTCTAACAGCCCTGGSATCAAATCCTGGTTGTGTATGTTCCACACCACCAAGGAGGAACTGCCTTCCTGGGGCAGGTCTAAAGTGTCACCCTTCATTCCAGTCAAACTGCACAGGGAATCACAACAACCTCTGAGATTTTCCTCACCTCATTTACACTTAAATGGAGACCCCATATGTAGTTTTAAATACTGGGAGACCTCCCTGTTCATTGAGGCATTCCAGTATTTGAAGGAGGAAAGAGAAGGAGAGTGACTCTTTGATGAGCAGACAGTGATRGGACAAAGGGAAATRGTTTTAAACTAAAAGAGGGGAGATTTATATCAGATATTAGGATGAAATGCTTTCCTCAGAGGGTCATAGTGCRCTSAAATTGTCGCTCAGAGAARCTGTGGATGCTCCATCCCTGGAAGTGTTCAAGGCCAGGTTGGATGGGGCTTGGAACAACCTTCTCTTGTGGGTGGCCCAAGGCAGGGGGGTTGGAACCAGATGATCTTTCAGATCTCTTCCAATCCAAGTCTTTCTACAATTCTATGTAYGACAGCTCTTACTGTATGACATCCACCACATGGGTTTCTCCCTTTCTGAGACTTCTTTTCCTAACAATGRTGGTGAAATTCCCATCAATGAGCTCAGACTCACCCTTATGTCTAGGGCGTAAACAAATTAAAGGACTGGAGACTCACAGTGCATGGTATTGAGAAGAAGGTGCTGCAAAATTTTTGGAGAAGACTGGTGGCCTCAGTGTGCTTGTTCTATTTCTCAGTGAATTCATGTGTAAAATGTAATTATTCCTTTGAATATATCTTTTTTTTTAACTGAACTTTGGCTGTGCTCTCTGTCACACCAAACACAATTCCTGCTCATAAGGAATACAGCCTGGAAAGAAATGTTGTTTATTTAGGTGATATAATCACCCCTCCACAAAAGCCCCATGGCACAACTTTGGGGAGGAGGGAGGATGGCTCTGGTTCATGAGATACAGGTTGCATATGGCATTGTCAGATTGTTGAGAGCAAAACGCGGAGAATTTCTTCTCCCCTGCCCCATTTATTAGTAATGATGAACTTGGCTTAGCAAGGAAGAAAATGGTCCTTTTTGCTTTCTTTCTTTGKTTTTTTYYYCCCYTTTTTYCYTTTYTWAAAAMYWWTTTWWTWRKTTTTWWWTTTTTTTTTCAGTAACTTTAAGAAGTTTTTGGCTTCACTGCTTTTGATTCCAGAAGTGTGATGAACAACCATCTGTAATAAGCAACAACTTGCATGAATGCATCAAATATGCTGGGGTACCTTGCAACTTTGATGGAAAAAGTTTTCCTTCAATACAAACACTTTCCTWGAAGAAAATAAACAGCAACTCCAGATCTGAGCTCCCCAGCAAATGGTGTCTGCAGAAGCTGAGGGCTCCATGATGCAAATCCAGATGGGGATCCCACAGTCCTCGCTCCCTGCCTGGCATGGGAGGCTGCCTGGCCCCGTTTGTGTTGGGAGATCCCCCCTGCTCAGCTCCTGCTCCGACAGGCTCGTCCCTCCAGCTGCTCTTCATTTTCCTTCCCTCTTGCTGTCGGTTTATCTCCCTCCCCTCCAAATCTCTGCCCCTTCCTTTGTTTTTCCTTTCAACTAATCCCTTCCTGCTTTTCCCCTGGCCCCTTCTGTGTTCCACACACACACATACTTTTCTATCCAGGGAAGTTAATTTAGATTAAGGGAAGGGGCAGATGTAAGAAAGAATAGCTGTCYTTTAAAAACTCCACACTGAGATGCCCTAATTTGGGAATAAAAGCATTTTCAAATGAACACAATTCTTTGTATGCAGCAAATTAAACCAATTCAGTTTGAAATCCTTCTGCTAAGATTGCAAGTGCTCATCTGATTATGCCCAAATTTAATTGGGAACATCTCCTCATGCCAAATTTGCCATAAAGACAAGATCCTRTTCCACTCCCAGGCTTGCACAGATACCCCTCCAAACCATTCAAAGAAAGCAATACATCTGCCGCCCAGCCATCCATGAAGAAATCAGGGAGCTAACATAATATTTGCAAGCCAAACTCTGCTCACTCTTCTGCAGTGTTCATCTGTTTAGACTGCAAACTCTGGGGTGAGAAAAGTTTCTCCCTCTGTTTTTTTGTGTGGTGCCTGGCACAGAGAGATCCCAGCCATCATTGTCAGGCCATGGCACAGCAAATAAAGAATTCAGAAGAAAGGGCTGTGCTTTCACAAGTGCCTCCCTGTCCCAGGCAAATTCAGCTCCAACATCTGCGGGGCAGCAGTTCTCACCCAACCTGAATTTAGGAACCAAATTCTGCCATCTGCTCCCAGAGGCCTTCTTCATAAAAACCTGGGAAAAATGGGCTCCTCTAGAGATATGACAGAAAAAATTCAGAGCAGAAACTTCGAAGCTTCTCCCCAACAAGCCTGAGAGCCACAGGATTGGTCTTGCCTCAGTTAAGTGACTCAGGTTGTATTTCCAAATATACCCATAGGCACTTTCCCCTAAAACAGAGGAAATTTTATGAAAAATAAGACGAAGAAGGCAACAGATAAAAAAAAGGGTGAGAAGGGAACATGCCTCAAATTTGCACAGAGCAAAATGATGCAAGCTGAACTGAGCAAGGGTTAATATCGAGCTGAACTCGCCGAGTCTTCAGGCAGTGAATAGCTCTGTGGCTGTTTGTGTGCTCAGTGAGTGGCCACCCTACATTTATGGTGGTGTTGGGGTGCAGCCTTGAGTCTTCTAACCCCAAAACTATGACTTAGTGCCCCATAGCAGCAGACAACCTCAGTGCAACACCGAACASTCCTGCAGGGAGCTCCCAGCCCCAGCATTCCCTGTCCTGTATGATCTTGGGTTAATTCCTGGGTGCAGTATTTAGAGATGACAGCAGYAGCTGTTTCAAAGGACTGGAGTTGCCCACATGTTTTGAATGAGGACACAGCCCCAGAAAACAGGTCCTTGGCTACAAAAAGAAGCCAAGCTCCCCTTGAAATCTCCCATGGTCACTCACTGTTTTGCTTGCATGAGGCAGCACCAAGGCCAGAGGTGACCCCAYGGACTGAAGGCAGGGCTCACCCTGTGCTGGTGGTGACTGTGCCCATGGGTGCCTGGACAGCTTTGGAAGATAACCCAAAGAGGACAAAGAGGACAAAGCCCACCCTCTAAGGTAATGGCATTGGAGAAACTGTTTGGCTTTGGCAGCAATCTGGTGTTATGATCCCTGGCATTAAGATTTCCAGCAGACAGGGTTTTGTTGTATATCTGTTGGCCTATCTGAAGATGACATTTGCAGCTTGCTATGCAGAGAAAGCCCCACAAACAGCAGCACGTTTCCCGACCTCTGTAACACTCTGCTCTGAACTTCTGTGGGACATGGGTTACATCCTACTTCATAATTACTCTCCAGCTCTCACAAGGATACTCATAAGCCTGAAAAGCTGTCTGGAAAGCTGGCCAGACCTCTCCTTACCATTGGGAAATCCACTGAAGTTCCAGGTTTAAAGGGAAAGACAGGAAATGACCTGTAGCATCAGCAACCATTGACATAAATTTCAGCTGAAAGCGAACACAGCAGTACCTGTGCAAGCTCATTTCTTCTCCAYAGCTGTGGCAGTCTGTGGTTAGCTGAACTGGAGTTCAGGGCTGTGGTGAGACCTGCTGGTCACATCTATGCCTGTAAAGTAGACAGGAGCACAGCACAGTTTGTCTTTTTGTCCCAGCCCAGGTTGTATTTTGGYGCAGGCACAGCGAGTGGCACCGGGGAGAGGATGTCAGCTGAGTTTCTCCAGGGTTTTTTGGGAATGATGGCTCCTCGGCAGCCCAAGCTGTCACTCTTGGTGGACCCAGAGGTCCCRCACAGCCACATGTCCCTCTTCTTTCTTGCACTCACCTTTCTCTCTTGAACTCACCTTTCAGCTTTCAGAACCCTSCCAATCTCTTACAGCACGTTGTCAATGTCACCCACGAGCTCATGGACAAATTGTCATGCTGGTGGCCCCAACAGAGATTCCGATCTCAGAGTCTCAGAACTCAGTCCTGAAAGGCAGTGGATTTGTCCTGAGAGCAACCAAACAAACCAATACCATCCTGAAAAAGTCCATCAGCCCAAACAAGTACCTCATGCTTAGGGACAGTCCTGTGCCTGCCCCAGCCCAGAGGCTGTGACATCTCCTGCAGTTAACAGTGGCCCAGGGAAAGGTGTCCCATGTCCCCCTGCCCATGGCAAGGGGTTGGAACAGGATGACTTTTGARGCCACTCACAACCCAACCCCCCAAACCATTCTGTGATTCTGTGATTCTGCTGAGACAGGGAAATCTCTGAGCAGTGTCAATGCAATTCCAAGCAGKGCCCTGCTCTATTGCAGGTGTCAAAAGACCAGTCCAACACTGCTGTCACCAGGTCTGCTAAGGCTTCAGGCATTAAGATCCTGTCAGGTTATTGGAAATCATGCTGAGATCTTCTATCTATAAATTGACCATCCCTTTATTTTGTTCTTTAAGGAGATTTCGAACAAGAAGATAAACACGGAGGAGTCAGAAACCCCAGTTGTGTTCCAGCTCAGGGAGTTGTGAGGGTTTCCTCTCCTCTAGCCATGAAATCCACGATATCCAGCAATCCTTCCTCATACAATAGATACTGGGATCTCTCGTGCTTGGCCCAAAGGAACCCCACAGATGTCCACTGCTGGCTTTTCTCTTGGTCTAGGCTCTCATAAAACTWTCACAGATGTTTGCCTTGGGGTTGGAGGCTCTTCTCGAGCAGCTCAGTGCAAGCAGCTCTCTCAGTGTGCTGTTCTGGCAGAAAGCCTCACTGGATATTTTTATTATTTGGAGGGTGATTTTCTCATGAATTGAAATAAATGACTGACCATGTTTATGCTACATCACAGAGGGGGATAAAGCCATCCATGTAGTTTCTTCTGCCCTGTTACATATATATGTACCAAACAGGCGCTTCAGAAAATCCCACCCTGAAACCTGAGCTACRAAATCAGCAGTTAATCTCAGGGGACTAATCTTCAGCCAGTGTCAGCCAGCATCACCCAAACATGATCTGGCTCAGGATCTGGCCCCAGGATCAGGGACTGCARTGCAGCAGGGGACCAGAAAAGGGCCCAGAAGAGGAGACACCGCTGCCGTGGGGACCCTCTGAGATGCTGGGGGGATTAGCAGGTCCCATGCCAGATTGGAGCTGGGTGGAAATCAGGTGCATTTTATTGCTGAAAATATTTGAGGAGCCAAAAAAAAAA
>NW_026623446.1:145402-156860 GCF_030028575.1 Malurus melanocephalus | reverse complement strand
GGAAGGAAGGAAGGAAGGAAGGAAGGAAGGAAGGAATTAAAAATCTAACTAATTTAGAAATAGCTTTTCAAAAATCTCACCTTTCTGGTAAAAATTTAAAGGTAATTGAAAATTTTCTTTTCTGAAAAGTGTTTCCTTATTGGTGAATCACATCTTAAGTATTCTTGCAGTCAAAAACATTAGCTTTCATCCTTATTTATTTCTGCATTAAATAAAAGCAAGCTGAGATGTGGGAAATTGCTTTGATGGAATGTATTTTCTGAATCTGTGTATTGCTTAAATTCCATTCYAGATCTGGTTTAGACTTACCCAAATTGAACGAAACCTGCAAAGTGTTTGAATTTCACCCATCACTGCTGTTAATCCCTCTTTTCTTCCCGTCACAAAAGAAGAAAGGTTTCATCTGTGTCCCTGGGAGGCATCAGAAAGACGAAGCTGCTCCTTACCCCAGATCTAATTTTTTCGAGAAGATTCAGCTCCCAGGATGCTCAGGTGTTGCTGCTGGACTGTGAAATGGGCTCTGAGGTGTTTGCCTTACAGGCAGTGCTGGTAATGCTTTTGGGCTGCGATTTGAAATGTGAATTTCAAGCTGTCTCAGTGGGACACAGATTCTCACCCGAAGCTGACCTGGCCTGGACCCCCCAAATGCTGAGGTGTCAGCAGGGTCAGTGCCCAGTGGTGCCCTGCACTGCACTGGCTACACCCATCAGCCTCAGCCCTGCCCTGAGCTTCTCCAGCTTTGACAGCCTTTAAATAATTTTCCTGCCATGATTGCATGCTGTAGCCCTATGGCAAAGAGCTCCCCTTCTGAACTACACACTGGGGAAAATGGCTCTTCTTTTGTTTCTTTTTTTTTTCTCTCTGAACTTGCCACTAACTAGTTTCATCTGATGTCCCCTGGCTCTTGTGTTAAAAGAGACAGCAAACAGTCATCTTCTGTTCATATTTTCCAGTCTTGCGATCTCTATCATATCCCCTTCACTGGTGTCTTTCCCAGCCTGGGGAATCTGAGTCCACTTAATTGCACTCCTCATCTGTTTGAGAGCTGAATTAATCTGTTTAATTATCTGTTTAGTCTATTCTTAACCTATTGTTAGGGTTTGATGGCCTGGAGCCACCCTGGTGTCTGGTCTGTGCTTGACTGCTTTATAGGGCCCACCAAGAAGGTGAACCTCTGGACATGAGCTCAGCAGAGGCTGGATTCATCTGGTGGCATCTTGGACACCAAAGCCCACCCTGAAACACCTTTGAAGGATGCCAGTCCCACTCATTGGCTTGACAGGCAGGCTAAAATCGTTATTTTCCTCATTCAGTCTGATAACAGCAATGCCAAAAATGACAAGCCTGGACCCATGAACATATCTGCCACTAAAAAAGGCAGTGCTCAGTGAGGGGAGCAGGGAGCAGACCCAAGCAAGACACCCTTCCCTCCCTCTCTGGTCATCACTCTTTGGTTTTTGCCCCAACCTCGTGTATGGGTGAACATCCCATGACCCTGCAGGTGACCCTGGTGCTGAGGTGACCCTGGTTTTGGGGTGACCCTGGTTTTGGGGTGACCCTGGTGCTGAGGTGACCCTGGTTTTGGGGTGACCCTGGTTTTGGGGTGACCCTGGTGCTGAGGTGACCCTGGTGCTGAGGTGACCCCTCACTGGTGGGGTGCTGTGAACCAGCTCACAATGCACAGCACCAGCCCACACTGCTAATTGTTTTTGCTAACTTGTTTTCTTTCCAATCTGTAATTAATTCAGCCCCGTTCATTTACCATCACATTAAGTGCCACACGATAATAAACAGCAGAGGAAAGCCTCGCTGGAGCAGAGGGAGGAAGGCCCTGCCTCCCTCTGCAGACGCTTTGCAGGATCAAACCCCTGAGTGACTGCAATTCAGTGACGATTTCGCTAATTCAACCTGCTGAACGCATCCCTGGAACACGTGCTTACAGCTGTCTCTCATGCACACCTCCTCAGCATCACAAACTGCTTATGCCTTCTTTTCATCTGCTCCAGATGGTGGCTGTGACACCAGGGGCCTGTCTTTCTTCCATGCCATTCACACAGGACTTGACAGAGTGAAGAAGAAAGGTACTTCTACCTTGGAGAGATCTGCCAAACGTGCCCTGAAGACCCCACACCCCGTGTCTGCTAATTGCACCAACATTGTCTAGCAGCACAAACCACTCCAGCTCTCTGTTTTCCTTCAAAGTATATTTGTTCTACAGCTGACATGTTTATATGTGTTAACTGCTTGCTATAGATATCTGTCAGCTTCAACTGGCAAACCACCCCCCCWMAAAAAAARARARARAAAAAAAARGAAAAAGAGGGGYTGGCTCTAGGCCAGAGGCATGTTTCTTAAAAGCACTTTGCTTTTTGTCACATGGTTTTGCATAGAAAGAGAAAYGAGGAGAGGGAGCGTGGACTGGCAGAGGATATTGTGCTTTAAATACCACGAAAGAATTTCRTATGAAAATGTACTCTGCTTTTCAGATATTAGCCCAAGAGCCATAAAAAGTTATTTTATAGTCCTAGAAATTATATGCAAACACTGGTATACTGTTTGTCGTAAAAAWTGCTCTAAGGAGGGAATCACGCATTATGCTTTTCGAAATATGACATTTATGAGCTGCCTCTGATTGTTACCAGAATGTTTTTTAATGAAATAGAAAATGTGTGTCTGTTGTGTTCATGTGTGTGTGTTTGTGTGTAYRTACAATAAGAGGATGTGTCACTGAGAAAGAGACAACTACTAAAAAATGTTCTTTACTCAGCACAGAGGTTTTCATCTTTTTCCCTTTCAAAGAACAAAGAGCACAATGCCTCCTGCCACTGAGAGAAAAGGCAGAAGTGTCCATTTCTTCAAACTTGGAGAGAAATCAGCAGAAGTTACTGAGAAATTTTTCTTTCTTGCTTTCCTCTCAACTGAGAATATGGGCTAGCACTGTGCAAAATCCTCTTCCCTTTGAGATAAAATGTCAGCCCTTAAGGATGAAGGTGGAGGGACACAACTCTGTCCTCAGGCCAAAGGTGTTGGCTCAGGTTTCTCTCATATGTTTAAAAAGGTCTTAAATTGGAATTACATGATGCTTATGCCTTCTGCCTGTCCTCACGCACAGGGCTTAATTGCTCTTGCTGATGGGATTCACTGCCTCCTGGGCACTTTTTACACWCTGAGATGAACAGGCTTGTCATGATGACACATTTTTTTCTGCTGGACTGTCTCACCACCTTCCCTGCCCAAAAGCAGGGTGGGAAGTCAGACGGTGACTCATGCTATGCTCTTGCTTTCAAGAGTGCCTGAAGTTTTTCCAAAGAGTCAGCTTTGTCTCTTTGAGAGTTAGGTTGYTTTGCACCATTTTCTGGAGTTTCATGTCTTTTTAATTTTACTGCATGGGCTGCTCCTCAAAGGGCAGAAAGCCACCAAGTCTTTTCAGATAGGCTGTGTTTTCCTTCATTTACAATTAGGGCAGGGCTGAGCCCAAACTAATGATCCCAAATGAGACACAAATTAATGCTGCTTGGGCACAGAACCGTATTCTTGCAGCCTTGCAGCATCTGACCCGTTAACAATGGGTTCTTGGGCTGAAATTGGACCTGATTAGAAGAAATGATGGAAGACTTTGTGCCTGCAGTTATGGAGTGAGGGGTCCAGRTGCCTGGGATCTGTTTGTGTCTGTTCTTCACAGCTCAGTGATTTATTAGCAGGACTCTGGACACAGACCATACTGGGCAACCCCTTCTTAGATCTYGGGCTTCAGATAGCAGGGAAGGCAGACAGACTGTTTGCAAGGGAATCAAAAGCACTTTTGAGTCTTAACTGCTGCCTGAGTCATCTCACAAAAGGCRTACAGTACAGCGAACTGTTGCCCTGCAGACAAATTTCATACAAAATGACTGTATAAAGCACCAATGTTTATACACGAGGCTTATGTGGCTTGAAGGACTGTTTGAAATGGCTGTGGATAGTTATGTAATTATTTGAGAACAGTAGAGCATAATAAGTTAATATAAACATTGAAGAAGACAGTATGAGTTCACTGGATGCTTACGTGAATCTGTCAACTTTCTTACAAATGTCTTTTTTCAAACATAAACCATGTATTTTGTGGCTAAGAAATCATAGGTGCCCAGTTATGTTTGGTGAGGAAAAAAAGAGATGGAAGGGCAAGGGGAAGACAACTAATCTCCATCTGGAAGGGCTGCAGGGCATTTGGTGTTTGCCAGCTCCTTGGACAATCCTTGATGTCCAGTTGATTGGGCACCGGGTTTGAATCTGACTCTTAATTAATCCTAGAATGTAAGATGAGCTCTACAGAAATGTGTGGAAGTAACTGGGACGTGAGGCAGGAAGAGAAAGCAAAGTTTTGTGGAGGTAATGGCTGGGTGAGCCACGTGGACTTCATGAGCCTCACAGCAGCACCAAGGATGTAAAACAGCAGTGCATCCTCGTGGGTAGCTGGTGGCACGTCTGCTCCTGTAATTTATGTGGCAATTAGGTTGCTTTTTCCATTTARTGTGGTATTAACCAGAATGGCAGAAATTATGATGTGAAATCTTTCGAAAAGATAATAACTAAGAGAGATAATCTTGTGGTTAGTGAATCTGCCTGCCTTCCCAGAGACATTCCCTTTTCAACCTGGCATATTTCTGATAAAATATACACTCTCTCACTGGTGTATTTCTCCATTTGGAGTACRTAAGGACTTATACTAAAAATATGGTGTGTTTTTCCAACTGTTTTCTATTCAGATGGAAAGTTCTTCAGAGAAAAGTTTTGTGCTATCACCGCACCTGACACACGGACTMATGTTTCACAGGATGCCCCTGTGTTCAAAAGACGACATTTTCAAATTTTCTTTCATTCCCTCTCTAGCTGAAATAATGGATTTTTATGTAAAATGTGAGTAATTAATCTGAAAAAAGGAAAAAAGTGTTGTTTATTTCTTTTCCCCTCAAAGGCAGACCCTTTATTTTTGACTGCATATGTGTTGTGGTTTGACCCTGGCCAAACACCAGGCACCCCCAACGCTGCTCACTCGCTCTCCCCTGCCACAGCTGGGCAGAGGAGAGGAAAAWAATTAAAATAAGGGGTCATGAGTCAAGATAAGGACCAGGAGAAAGCACTTCAAGGGCAGAACAGGCTCAGCTTAAAATTACAATGTGAATGTATTACTAAGAGTCAGAGGAGGATGATGAGAAGTAAAMTAAGCCCTTAAAACACTGTTCTTTCCTCCAGCCCTTCCCTCCTTCCCACCAACAGCGCAGTGGGGTTTGCTCAGTTCATCACCAAGATCTTCTGCTGCTCAGGGAGAGGATTCCTTCCCCTGCTGTGCCGTGGGGTCCCTCCCATGGGAGACAGTTCTCCATGAACTCCTCCAGCGTGGTCCAAATCTCACAGGCAGCAGATCTCATCACAGCCTGCAAAGGAATCCCAGCTCTGGCACCTGGAGCATCTCCTCGGGCTCCTTCTCCACTGACCTCGGTGTCTCCATCCCTCATGTGTTCTCACCTCCTCCTTTTCTCCAGCTAGGAAAAAACTGTGCTTCTCTTTGGTTTTGGTTTTCTTTTTAAATATGTCATCACAGAGGCATAATCAGCATCTTTAACTGGCCCAGACCTGGCCAGTGGAATGTCCATGATGTTCAGAGCCATCAGGGATTGGCTCTGCTGGACATGGTGGAAGCTTCCCTAACAAAACCAGGCCATGCAAAACCAACACAATATGCTACGTGTGAATAGGAGCCTGTCATTCCTACAAATCAAAAGGATGTGGTTTAAATAATGGTTACAGTAGTACAGCTTCTCCCTTCAAAATTAAGTACACCATAATCCAGTGCAGGTGTAATTCCTCACAGGTCTGAAAGTATGGGACAGCTGCCATACACCACTGAGTACAAATAAGGCATGGTCAGGGTCTCTGCCTGGAAAAATTAACTCAGAATTGGTATTTTCTGGACCAGGGCTTGCATTTTTCAGTAAGTTTATCTCTCTTAAACAACAAATGAAACAGAGATGTTGGAAGAATATAAAAACACAAGGAAGGAAAAAGAGGCGTTTTCAAGCCTGATAAGGCTTTTTTTTTGTTCTTCTTTCTTATTTAGGTATTGCACAGTGTATCTCCCCCTGCTAAGCRCAGAAAGATGAGAAGAGTGGTATCTACATCAGCGAGCTGGTGGTATTGGTAAAAGTGAAAAGGCAGGCTGGAAATCAGGATTSCAATCCACTTTGCCCATGGCTGGTTTGTTGTCACAGAAATTCAATGTGACTGTGACCTTACAGCATTAGGAAGAGCTGTAACATTCCTGAGAAAAGTCACAGCAGCTATCCCACCCRGGAGAAACTGTCCAGAGCAGAATCACAGAATCACAGAGCTGACCTCAAAGATCATCTCGTTCCAACCCCCCTGCCATGGGCAGGAACACCTTCCACTAAAACAGATGGCTCAGAGCCCCATCCAACCTGGCTTTCAGCACTTCCAAGGATGGACCATCCACAATTTTCCTGGTCTAGGAACCAGCTTGTCTTGTAGCCAGACATGAAGGTTTCCAGGTTTTTCTATACATTGCTGAGCTGCTGTTTCCAGAGCACCRAGCTGCCACCTGACACCCAGCAGCAATGCCAAGGCAGTCTGCATCACAGAGGGAAGCTCAGTCTTCCCAGGCAAAAATGGTCTTGACATGACTTCACAGCACAAAAAAAAGTTCAAAAGGTTTTGTTTTCACTCCAAGGCAGATCCAAAACACATTTTGAAACTTTGAAAGTCATCGTAAAATGGATTCACTGTCTTCCTGCCAGCTACAGTCAGCTGGCTGGGCTGCAGAAAGAAAGAGCTGAGTTGCTGTAAAACACCCAAAACAGAGGAGAGCACAATTCTGTTTACAGTGACCCAARCTTCTAAAACTCTTCTTGAAATGAAACCCCACCAAGGACTGTTCTCAATTAATGGGACATTTGTGAGCACAACCACACGTAGACAAGTTGGGCCTGCTCCTAGTCCACACTGTCAGGGGACAGCTGCCTTGAATTCTGGTACTGAATTAAAGTGGCTGAAGGCAGAACTGGACCTGCTGAGAATGGCAGCCCAGAGATCCTGCCATGCATTTGGCACAAAGCCACACAGACTGCTRCAAATCATYTGGGAAKCYYAAGGAGYGAGGTTTGCCCCTGGAGGAGCCTTRTGTTCCACCTGCACCAGGGCATGGGAATTCATTCTGCCTTTTGAGGAATAGCCCATTGCAATAGGACAAGCCCCTTTGGCCTCCTCGTGCATTCCCAAGAGGATATCCTCATGCAGAGGTCTGGGTCTAGTCCCTCCTCAAGGTTTGGTTTGTGTTTTCATCTAATATTTCAGTATCTTCATCCTCTACTCACAGAATTCAGAGCTGCCCTTTGCCAGCCTTATCCTGACTGTGATGTTGGTGCTTTACATTCCCCTGCCTTTAAAATGGGAACTGAATATGAAATGTAGGGAAGAAATTACTCCCCTCACACTTACAGTAGTTTTAATATGCTKGGATCTCAGTAGATTTCTCAAGGCTTAAACCAGTATTATTGGGAGCTAYGTAAATCCCTGAGAACAGAGCTGATGATTCTGCTGGAATGGGGAGCCTTACCCTTATTTTAACACAGGTTTCTGAAACAAAGACAGCCATATGCTTGGAGCTGAATGAGGCTGTTGTTACCCAGAAAGAGACCTTCTTTCCAAGGCTTACACCGTGTTTTCTTAAATTTTCGAAGGACAAAACCCAGCCATTTTAATGAACCTAACTCAATAATTCCTAATCCTTAAATTAAACACTAACAGCGAAGCTCAAAAACTGGCCTCCCAAGTTTCAAAACACAAATCATGACCAGAACCCATTGGTAAACATTCCTGAAAATAAGTTTTGTTTTGTTTTCCCCCTCATGCTCTGCTGAACCTTGGAAAAACTAACTCACTCYTAATATTAATCCTAGTGTAAACAGATTAGGAGCTCCCCTTCCCCCTGCTCTGCAAAAAATAATGCCTGTGAGAAGACATTTTTTCACATCAATGAAACCCGAACATTTGTCTATTTTACGGACACCTTAAAAACAAATTCTCTCTTATTTTCTTATTTTRAAGCCTGAGACAAAAGCTTAATGTGTTATAAGAAAGGTGACACTTCTATTTGCATCCATTTCATTAACTGAATTTGTGACTTTATYAGAAACAACAGATCCAGCCCTTTTCCTCTTTAAACGAGGGTGTGCCAAGCATCCAGTTGGAGATATCTCCCTGTTCCTTTCTCAGCAGCAGCGTGTGACACAGCCCTTTAGGAGCTGAAAGAGTGCTGGGGAAGGGTGTTTGCAGTCAGACATCTGAGCTCTGGTTTGATTCCTCACAATTCATTAACTTGGAGGTGTTATTTCAGCACTCCATGGGCCCTRCATCTGGCAGCTTTTCTCTGCTCTCCTGCCCTTGAGGCAACACTGATGCCAGAGGAAAGAAGCAAATTTCATCCTTGCAGACCAAATCCCAGCGATGTGCAAGGGAGTCCCTTCCCAGCCAAGCACAGTGTGATTCCCGTGGCCTTTAATTCCTGTGATTCCTAAATTCAGGCTTGGTGCATTTGCCCAAGGTGTAAGGTGAGGCATTACCCAGGGAAATAAGGAAATTTATCACATTGAGAACACTGGCAGAGAAAGTTTCCCTGGAAAAGCCAAAGTTGCATGGATCAGACACCCCCCAAGAAAGAGAATGCACCCCCCTGTGTCGCACATGACTTACAAATCTCAGATAACAGCATGTGCTCCAGATTTACAGCCAAAAATGGACATCTTGGGGTATGGAGAACTGCAGTTTATGAACATTTGGTTTCATGTTGGGTCAGACAGAGTTAAAGACAATCTTGGAGCATAGATTGGGCCATCTGTTATCAAGGGAATGGCTGATCAGAAAGTGTTTGTACTTTAACACTTCAGGCTCAACTCCTGCAAATGCCAAAGCYTGGAACTGACTTTATTTCTGCATGTGAAGATGTTGTTCACAGACATAAACTTTGTAAGCTGGGTGTGTTTGCATTAGGAAGGTGGCTAGGCAAGGCAAGGTGCTGAGGTAGAAGAAGGAAGGAAACAAAGAAAGAAAAAGAAAAAAAAAGGGAAAAAAAATTTTAAAAAAATTATAGAAAGAAAGATGGAAAGGTATCAGTTGTAAGGGAAAAATCTGCCAAGGTATTAGAAGTTTTGACAAATTCTGAGAGGTGGCAGACTATTCCCCAGGCCATTATTCAAAAGTCTCACCTCCTTCTCCTGTACCMATGCTCTGGGCACAATGACACCACTTGCAGAAGAACAACTCAGYGTGCTGCAGTCTGGCATGGATTACTCATTTGCTCAGGGCATTAAATGTAGTTTCTTTAGAGTCATGGCCTCAAGTAKAAAATCCTCTAGCTCACCTAGCCTCTGAGAGAGAGTTAGTAACCTTCTACTCTGCTGCAATGCTTGCAGGTCCAGCAGCTTAAAATGTTTTTGAGAAGAAGCTGAGATTTGTTTTCCAATAAGGTTRTGGGGAGGGAGTGGGGACCAGAGAATAAATGGCTGATTTAAAGAAGAGTCCCATTACTATTCCTGTGTGTAGATTCTCATCGCAGCCTTTCTGCTGGAGAACCAAGTACCAGGGAGCAACCTTCAGAAAACTTCCCCTCCCTGCAGGGCCTGACTCCAGCACCCTCCTTGTGAATTTTTCCCTATCCCTGCACAGGGCAGTACTGTGCTCACCAAAAATATGTGYTCAAGTTTCTCAGTGTGTTTCAGCATCCTCAGAGATCTGTCAGCAGAGACAGCTCTTAATCCCAATTATTCTCTAATGCTGACAGGAATTGCCCTACAATTTTACATAGTTCTACCCTTGCAAAATATTATGGCCCACTGAACTGCCTTCTCCRTGTAATGCTGCAAATTTTTAAGTGTTGCACAACAGTAATGACTGATGAAATTACTAATCAGCCTCAATAAATCATACTGTGACAAACAGCATTACTAAGTGCACACTAATCCCTCTGTGTTGCCTTTACAAAATCTCATAAAGGAGTTCCCAGTTGTTCTCCAGTGTGCCACTAGATGTGCAGAGGTCGCTTTGACATGATCCATGGCATGATGCAGAGCTGGGAGAGGCTGTTCACTGCTTGTTCTTTACTTAAAAGGAGTTAGAAATGCCTTTGAGTCTCTTGGGATGGGTAAAGTAGTGGTCACATGCCTGGCAGTGAGAGGCAGGGAAGTGCAGTCAGTGGTAGAAGCAATTTTTAGGCAGAAAATTATATAACAGCCTCAATGGATTCCCTTTTTTATGTGCCATAAAGGGATGGTGGGTGGGAGCTGAGCAGAGCTGAGCTTACTGACAGARAGAGAACAGAAAAGTGCAGACATTTGACAAATTGAAGAGATATTTATTATTTTAATATTTTWAAAATGCCTTTTYRCCTCCACTATTCAGCTATTCCRAAATATAAATTAGCTTGGATTTACRTTGCTGATGAACYATGGAAAGTGTGAGCATCCTAAARCRATTTAATTGTGTGGCTACAGATCCTGCCTCCCTGCACAGCTCTGATCAAACACTGGTGATCAGAGGTTTGTAGGGGTTTTATCAGCTGGGTGGGCACCTCATGGGGGCTGCTTAACTCAGTCTGGAGACTCTCATTTCTCTACATTGGCTACAGTCCTGCCCAGCATCCTGAATGACTTCCTGAACCTGCTTGCTTTTCACCATTGGCATAAAATCCTAATTTTGGCATCCAAATTGGGCACCTCTGACCGGTGATGCATACATCTCCCTAAGTGATCCCAAATCTGGAACAGCTCCAGAGCTGGAAGAGATTTACACACACAAGCCTGGGTGGCTGGCTATGATTTTTATGTTCCAGCAGAACATTCCAGGAATATGTGATGTCCCCATAAAATGCTCCTGCCCCACACAGACTCTGATTTGCTGCTGGCCACGACAGGAGCCCTGTGACAGCAAATCACCCTTCCCTCYTTGTCTGCAGACTCAGCTGCATGCTCAGCTTTGGGGTGATAGCAGTAAAATACACTGGGCATTTCTGAAACAGATTAAATTATCCCAAACTTAGATGAGATGAAACCTAGTGAATCTCAGTTTGGTGGGATGTGCAATTAAGAGTGCTGAAGCCAAAGATTAATTACAAACTCTGTGTCAGCTGCACGGATGGCTGTAATGAACCTCAGGAAGTCCAGGAACTCTCACAGCCCTGTAAACCCCTGCACATCACCATGCTTTGCCTACAAAGACACRTTTTAATTGAGGTCACCCTCAGCACAGCCACAGATCACTGGATATATAACCACTGTTGTGARTGTGTATGTGTGCACGTGAAAGGAAGCTCAAACTTTTGGACAATTAGAGCCCAAAATCCTCTGATTGTAGTGTTTTCAGCCACTCAGACCTCAAAGGCTCCTCTGTGTCCACTGCAGACTCTGATGAC
>NW_026623446.1:49719-145243 GCF_030028575.1 Malurus melanocephalus | reverse complement strand
GCACCACTAACCATTTAGGATTCATTGAGGAAGACATTTAGCCTGTCAGCACCTCTCTGCCATCTTTGTTGGAGACTCCTCTGCCTCCTTCCCATTTATACATGAATAAGGTATGGCTTACACAACTTTCAGGGTGCTAAAACCAAGAATGGCCTGTTAAACCCCATATCAGTCCCTTTAAAACAGTTTTACAGAACGAGCTTTTGGAAAGATATTTTAAATGTATATTTACAAGCTGAGGCTTTTTAAAGGTGTAAATTGTCCCATWGCTTTCCTGGAAGAACAAGACAGACATTAAAATATTCTATGAAGATAAGYGACTTTGCTGGGTCTACATGCTGGATTAGTGTTTTTATGGTTTCCACACATCTTTTATCTCCTGTGCAGGGGTGTGAGTCATGCTTTTTATTGAAGGCATGCATATTATTAAAGTGGTGTGGTTCTATACTAAAAACACTTTCACAAGAGAGTAGGGCATGGGAATGTGTAAGAAGATTTTATCCAAGCAGTTTTTATTTCCTCTGCTGAATAGGCTGCATCGTAGCCTCTAAGGATATGATCTGGAGGTCTAGACAATAACAGAGCTGTTTCTTTGTCCTTTATTTCACCCTATTTTCACCAGACAGGAATTTTGCTCACGTCCAAATTCATGGTCTCAGCATAGGAGCAGAGCACGCCTGGCTCAGAGACATCACCTGAGTCATKAGCAGGACAAGTTTGTCCCTGCAGATTTCAATGCAGTGACCCAGGGAAGGATATTCTGCCAGTTTTGTGGCATATGAAACAGTGCCAGTTCTGCAGTCTGCTCCCTTTCTTGTCCTCTTCCATCACAGCTGCTGTAGCCAGGGCCACCCTTGATTTGTAGACTCACAGAATATCCTGAGTTGGAAGAGACCCATAAGGATCAATTGAGTCTAACTCCTGATGCTGCCCAGGTCAAAMCAAGAGAGCAGTGCCTGAGAGGATTGTCCAAATGTTTCTTGAACTCTGGCAASCTTGGTGCTCCTTCCCAGGAAACCTGACTGTCCACACTCATGACAACCCCGCAAATAAACAGCATTTCCTGTCCACACTRTCAGGTAGCCAGGCCCGAGGTTTGGTTATCCTGCAAGCCACAGTGTGGGTCAGCTTGAATTTCACTTCAGCTGTGTCCCTGAACAGAGACTTTTATTCAGGACATGGTAAAAATCAGTCAGTCCATCTTGAGTTTCTTCTCTGCAGCTCACCCAGCAAAACCATTGCGTGCTCTGCACCAGCTGTATCCTTCCCAAAAACAGCTGCTGGACACCACAGACTGAAGCAGTTTTCTGTCGATTGTTAAATACATTTAAATGCAAGATAAAAGGGGACAGGTCAGTGGGATGAAATTTAGGCTGGTGATGCTCACMGGACCAAAGGCTGACAGACAGCGTTATGTCTGGAGAACCCACTCTTTTGCTGATAGCTTTGAACTGACTACAAGGGACATGTGAAGGGAGACAAGAAGTATTTGGGTCAAGGAGGGCCTGGTGTGAGCAAATTTCCCATGAGWGTTGGAAGTTCAAACAAAAGCAGAGACAAAGCATCCCCTTCTCAGTTGACTGTGACTGACACTACTGACTCCAGGATCATTAGTTCTTATCCACATTAATACAAAAGGTTCAGGACAYGGGATTTCAGACCACCAAGTAGTAATATTCTATCATCTGTAGTAATGTGATATTTGTTTGAATATGAAAACCGGTCTTATAACACAAGAGGTCTTGTTGCCAAGATCATCTACTGTGAATGAGGAAAATTGTGTAAATGAAATGGTAACCTTTTTGCTCTCATTGCTTTCTTTGCTAAAATAGATAAACAGTTGAATATTTCAGTCTCACAAGCTTGTTTCTGAGCAAGGCAGTGAACTCGCAATCCCAGAAATATGAGGCTGGACCCCAGTCAGGGTTCAAGAGGTGAAAGGAGACATCTACAGACAAATGGCTCTCAACTGGACAAAGTGTCAAGGGATGTGCAYGTGGTCTCAGGCACATGATGGATTCTTGGGGTGGCCTTAGGCAGGGCAGGAGTTGGATTTGATGATCCTTRTGAGCCACTTCCAACCAAGGATATTTTATGGCTCCACAATCCAAAAGTTGCTGGTGTTGCAGTGACTGCTATTTCCCGTTGATTCCAGGTGCAAGACCTCTCCCTGGACCTGAGTTGGGTTGCTTTCTCCAGATTTTATTTTTATCTTAAATCAGTTTCAACAGGCATGAAGCGATTTACAAAAAAAAAAAAAAAGAGTTTGCCCTCAGGCTTGCTCATCTTCCCTGAGACTCTTCCATATTCCAGCAATGCTCCCCAGGGGACCTGAGGGAGCGTTTGCATTTGTTTGGAAGMGAAATGAACATTACAGATTTTTAAAGTAGTGTGTTTTCCCACCCTCACTCTGAGGGGAAACAAACCACATGCATCAAACACGTTGATGCTGGGATTTTCATTCCACTGMCTGCTCTTCAACAGATGTGATTATAATTAGTGGACACTGAAATGCCAAGACAGGTTTTATACTGTGCAATCCTGACAGCTGCTCAGCGGGAGACCTGCAGGTGTGGAAGGACCTCTGAGGAACTCCTTGGCTGCAGAAGAAGTTTAAAGAAAAACTCTGCAAAAGTGAATTTGTCCTAARTCCAAAATATCCCTGGGGGCTGTTGAAGCCCAAGCAGGTGACAGGTACCTTATTCATGTCCRTGAATGCCATGCAAAAACTTGTGGGATTTTTTTTTGCACAGTTTTGACAGCAGCTGCAGATGAAGCTGGGCAGAAGCTCACCTCAGTTCCAACTCCCCACCTCAAGCTCAAACAGTTGTAAATCCACAAGAACCCCTGGGATTTCTTCTCCCTGTGGAGAAGTTCCCCAGAGCCATGGATCAGCTCTGGAGAAGTTTAGGATAATCATCACTGGTGGTGTGACCCCTCAACCGGGCAGTTACAAACTCCAGGAAAATGTTGGTTGTATTTTCTGTTCTTGGAAGTATCAGGTCTTAGATGAGGTTTTGAAAAAAAACCAAAACCAAACGGAACTGACACTTTTTGTGTTGCTGTTCCTACTGAGTGAAGATGTCCAGGTGTCCTGGTGCTGTCCAGAGATCACATGGGCACGGGATCAAYAGTTCATTCCTCTTGGTCTCAATACAAAGTCTGGTGCCCAAACAAGCATTGAGAGCCCAAGGACTCTATTGGGTTTGGATCTCAGTACTTAGAAGAAATTTGTTTTCTTTCTCATCAATTTCCAGCTTTTTTTTTTTTTTCATAGAAAACCAGCCAGGTTTATGCAATGCCTTGTACATGTCTCTCTCTAGGAAGCTCAACTATCATATTTCCAATAGTAACAACTTCCTTTATTGAAAGTTGGGGGGAAAGGGAGAGGTGCTTGATTTCTATCTATTCTCTCATGCCATTTTAAAACTTAATTCCAGATGAAACCAATCTGGGTAAAAAAAAAAAAAAATAAAGAAAATTATCACCTCTGTAGGCTTCTTCTCTAATAAACTCTTGGTTTCAGCTTCAATAGCCTTTTCATGTGACACACAGATGGAACTCATTTGCTTAAATGTGGTGACCCAGTGCCTTTGAGATACCTCTTGTGGCTCACCTGGCCCCATCAGACCCCTTGTAGGTCTTGTGTTTCACAGCCACAGGCCATGGGGGTGTCKCACAGCTCTTAGGCTCTCTCTTTTCTATTTTGAGAAAATCAAACCATGGACACAGTTTTCAGGGTCGTCCTGTCATCATTCAAGGGACAACAAACAGTGTTTGAACATATCTGTTCTCAGGCAGTGATAGCTGGATTTATTTTTTTAGATTTATGGTGCTTTGATCAAGCAGAAAAACACACTTTGGTGAGTAATGGCTTTTATCAATGGAAAGTATTAAACATGCTTTTTGGCACTTAAAGGTCCTCTTGTACACCCCAAAGCATATCTATTTTTTCCAGTTACACCAATTATTCTAGTAGGAGATACTACTAAAAACTTTGTTTTGCCTCTTGTGCTGAGCTGAAATTGATACTTTGCACACATGAAGCAGCTCAGGAAGATGAGATAAAATTTAAACATTTTCTCTAAAACTTTCAGCTCCTGCTTTGCAATAACACATCTGAAAGAAAAGTAGGAACTCATAAAGAACATGAAATAAATAATTCTTGAAAAAAAWTATTTCTTAAAATAATTTTAGCATTATACAATGCTAGCTCCAACCAAGCTGTGCTCTGGTTTGTTGACTGAGAACCTGGCAAAGCTGATTTATCCAACAAACACATAAGCTTTCTAATTTTTTTTTCCTGCTAGCCAAATCAGCCTATGGTTTCCTCATGTATATACTTTTGTTAAACATTAGAGGATTTTTTTCACTCCATAATTGTTATTTTGGAGTTATTTTTGAGAAATTAACACTTGTTTTTCTCAGTCTCTGATCCTCAGCACCCAATGCACGTTGGCTAGCTCTGCATTTGCCCAAACAAATGATGGCATCCTGCTTTGTTTTCTGTGTCCAGTTGTGACTGAATCTAGATTGTACATTTGAACGTGTGAAATGACACGTCAGGTCCATCAGTTTGCATGTGTGTCTGTTTAGGGAAGTGAACATAACAGAAGTGTGAGTACTTTGGAATAAAAATACGTGGAACTTTGTGCGAGAGAGACTTGGCGTATTTTCTTTCCTCAGCTGATGTTCTGCTAGCCTTCCTGAAGAGCACTGTGGTGTTTTCTGGACACGTCCCATTTTCTGGACAAAAGGATAGGCAAAGAGTTCTATATATGCTGGCTGTGAAACCCGAAATGATRTAAAATTTGCATAGTCTTGAGTTTCTTTTGAAACTTAGCTCATTTTCCCTCAAGGATTTTCTCCAGTTCCCACCCTTTCCCGAACAAACACTTTTGGGCCAATCCGCAGTGAACTTGGACAATTTATGGCTCTTGCACCCGTTCTGTGCAGAGCKCTCTGACTTCAGATGGTTTTGACATGAAACCAGATGAAGAATTTGCTCCATCCCAAAACTTAGCATGCAATTCAGAGCAGGAACCCATGTGGATTGAAACTGCAGCAAATGGTTTTGTAATCCCCTTCAAAGAGAAACAACGAGATGAGCAACGGTTCTGTTAATGGTTCAAGGAAGCGCTGTTGATTAATGATCTCAAACTATTTGCAAACAAAAATAACTGAAATCAGTTCAAAGGGATGTCACATTCCTGTCACTTGGTGGATTTTGACCAAAATATGAACACGTTGACAATTGCATAACTTGGATATGAACATCTTTCACTGTATTTTGTGTATTTCCATGCTGTCACAAACAGGAATTGTGCCACGTAGAGAAGTGTTACAGTGTCCTAATGAATTTTTCAGAACGTGGCAATAGCACTAGGGGAAGTTGTAGTTCTTGAAAATACATAGGACTTAATTTGTAATAGTATTTTTATCTGTTTTTTTGCTTTTCCTTCCCAGAATTTACTTGGAAATTACCTTACCGCTTCTGGCATTAGGATTTTTTAGATGTGGTTTGTGGAATAACCAATAAAGAAATGCAATTAACCAATTACAGGGTTGAACACATGGCAAATCAAGTAGGAAACCTCAAACCCCCATGATAATACTAAGAAGTAATATATGAGCAATATGCTTACTTTTAAGAACCTCTARTTCTGAAAGCAGTAGATCTAGAACTGGTCCATGATATTTGCATTTCCAACCACTTTTCTTCTTTTTGGMTGAAAACTGATATTTGTGAATGGCTATCAAAGCTAAAGGATGGTTGYCACTCTGTGCCAAGGTGCAGCCTGGTCAGTTTTGGGGCTGATGTGACCTTTTAGCACTTTAGCCTTCAGATCCCTTCCTTGCTTTGTGCAATTCAAACCAGACCTTCGGAACGGGCAGGTTTAGGTGGAATCAGCATAGCAGAGAAGCAGACTGGAAACTGAAAAAAATCAGAGGGATTTTGGTAAGAGTAGAGAAGAGGGGAAAGAATGATTGCAAAGCAGTCTGAAATAAAAAGGGCTTCAGTTCTTAAACAGGATCTATGTTTCTTCTGGCTCTTTATCTCTTTGAGACAATATGTTCTCTAAAATGCCTTTTTTTTTTTTTTTTTTTTTTTTTTTTTTTTTTTTTTTTTTTTTTTTTTTTTTTTTTTTTTTTTTTTTTTTTTTTTTTGTAATCTGTTGATCTTGGCAGAGAAATCTTGTCTTTAAGTAGTTTACATGAAAGCAGAGTTATTAGTTATGGACAGCTCTTGATACCTCCTGTGAAGGTTTCGTGAGCCATAATGGATTGTCAGTAAAGAGGGAGTGGAACACCAAGAGCTTTCATGTGCTGGTGCTCAAGTTACAGACCACTGCCCTCAGAAGTAACCAGCAGAAGGGGAAAACTGGTGGGTTTATTTTTTTTTTCTCCTGCAATCCTTTCATTTTCCTGAGCCATGCAGGCACAGGGTGTTAACTGAGAACCCAGCCTGTGCGTGGCTCTGGTTTGTTTGACAGCACTGACCAAAATTAAGTTTTTAAGGTTTAAGGAACTACCCAAACAAAACAAAATGACAGCAACAAAAAGTACCTAACTAAGCAAAATGAGTCATASCATAACAAAACAAAAAGCCTCTGCTATTACATTTACTCCACAGTTTCTGTCTGCATAGTATTATAATTGCTGAAACTTTAAAATGTACGTATTTATATACACATAGAGATCCAATGTTGCCCTACCTCAGCAATACAGCTATAAATTCCTTATGGTTTGATTTTGCTCTACTTAAAGCATGCATGTCTAGAATATTTTAAATTATTTTAATTAGTAGATCAGACTGAGATTAAGAGGTGTCTTGGTCACGGGCCATGGCTGCCTGTAAAGGCAATGGATAGTGAAGGTTCAGTCCTCTTTAATTACACAGACATAAGCATGGCAGGATCTAGAGGCTGCAAGGAAAAAATTGAATAGGAAATAAAATGCAAATTTATTATCYTGAGCATAATTAGGTATTGGAACAGTTCCTGAGGATAGAGGTAAGACTGGATCTTCTTCTCAAGACTGGATCTCTTTCTGCCAGAACTGCTGTGCCCCAGCTCTCAGCTCCTGGCTCAAAGCAAGAACCACACTAAGACAAATATCTGAGCTTTTAGTGCTGCTTCTCTTCTGTTTTAATTTCAATTTAATGTGCAAGTCCTCTGCATGGATATTACTGCAAGATGAGGAAATGCCAGAGGCAATATAAGGGAATCAAATTCTCACTTGGCTGCAACTTTCTTCCTGGAGGGACACGTTCAAGAACAGCCACAGGGTACATGTGAATGTGCTGGTGGCAACAGAGAGGGGTCCTGCTGCAAGAGAAAATACCACGAGAAGGTGAAACTGTGTGAGATAAAACTTCAGAAAGCAGAGAAACTTCTGGAAACCTCAAAAGGGTACATGAGAAACAACCAGGGCTCCTGCCTCTCATAGGGTATAAAACTAAAAGATGGGATCACTTCTCATAATGTGGCAATAATTCCATCATTTTTGTGGTTTATGAAGTCAGCAGGGCTCTGTGCAGGGTTTAACACCTCGTAACTCACAGATGCCTGCAGGGTGTGCGTGTGCCTGTGCTCACGTGTCCCACCCGCGCCTTTCCAAGCGCTCCCTGCCTCTGTTTGGGTGGCAGCAGGAGCTCTGCACTCCAAGGGGTGCCCTAGAAAGGTGGCTGTGCCATGGCCTTCAGAAAYCATGGCTTGATCAACAATCACACAGAGGAGGAAGGGCTGATCTGCAGCAAACATGCTGGACACGCCGCCTCAGCACTCGCTTTTTTTGTAAATTCAGGTATCTCAGCAGCATCCACTGTCCCCTCCTCAGCTGAGGCTGCATTACACTTATGAACACTCAGCTTAAAAACACTTTTAGTTTTGTTGCTTGGAGTCCTGCCGTCCCCATGGCACCAGTGATGGTGAATCTGCAAAGCTTTGGGGACGTGATTGAGTTTWCATTGAAGGGTGAAGTGTCTGTGTGAACTAAAATGGTGCCAGGAACTTCTACAAATAAAAAAAAAAATTGTTTAATGCTGTTTCTGACAGGTCTTACTCTAGAAATGAAAGGCAAAATGAGAGCCCAAACACTGAGTATATTGAAAATTCAGGGCCAGATCCAGAGGCTTATTTACCACTCAGCTTAGTGGCCCAAAGATAATCTCACGCTTTTGTAGATGCTGGGATTTTTTTTACATGATGCTTTAATTTGTGGGCATCAAATAGAGTAGACCGAGGGTGCTCTAACATGCCTTGAAAGCAAAAGGCTTCAAAAGTTAGCAAAGCACCATGTTTTCTAAGACAGAAGGATACTTTGGCCTTGCCCTGTAGGATGGGAAAAGGCTCGGAGTCTCCTGAGCATTGACACATCTTCAGTGGAACATGGATTCTCCAGGAAACTTAGGACAACTAYGAWATCTGAGATAATATAAAGTTGCCCWCACTTACATGAGTATCAGGKTTTTCTTTGGGTCAGAATTAATTTTTTAATGCTTAATGACAGAAGAATCAGCCTTTTTTTTCCCCCCTAGCCTCTTTATCATTCAAGCTGGCCAACTTTCAGTAAAATCTTAACTCATTTTGATAAGGGGAATTCCCACACCCCCATCTCACAAACAGAATAGCAATTCCCATTGTAAAAGTGCTGTGGGTTCCTTTTCCTGACTGCCTGTTCTTAGCAGCTTTAGGAGTTCTCAGCACAACTGAGACAATTAATTTTGGCACCAAAGGTTACCAGTGTATTTCTGAAAAGGGGATACAATTCTGAATTAAAAGGGGAATAGGAATGTCATAGCCAGACTAAAAGTATCCTTCTCTGCCATTCTTGTGAATGAATTACTAACTGATGGAGTGAGGGATTCGTGTTATCCATGCCTGGGGTTCATCAAGGCCTGCAGGAAAGGAGGCAAAGTTGTAGACTGACTGGCTGGTGATGTTTTATGAAGTAACTCAAAAGGAAAGGGCACGTGTGCTTGGTGAGCTGCATCATTTGGGTGTTTACTGGTTTTTGGCTGACAAACTCACATCTTGTTCACTGTGACCCTGCATGACCTGCATCTGTTTTACCAAAGAAACCAACGGCTTCTTTCACTGGAAGTGACTACTGCTGAAATCCAGGGCTTCAGTGGCATCACTAAATGCCATTTGAGCATGTTCCTTTTGCTGGGATGCATGAATTCATTTATTCATTTATTCACCAAATTCAAACCCACCTGAAAAYTACAGGATGAGATGCTGGGGAGCATTTTACCATGAAGGAATTGAAAATAAAGAGTGAAGAATAACTTTTTAAAYGGGATGGAAGATGGAGAAGAGAGAAAAATGAGCATAAAAATAAATATTCCAGTCATACAATGCACCATTTGTCAACACAAGCATGAAATGTATTACAAYTTCCTTAACTTTGGAGGAGCATTTTTATTCCTAATTCAAAATTAAGTCTCCCATTTAGCAAAGAGAAGATCATATACACACCCTACCAAGACAAAGAAAAACCTTAAAGCAGAAGAGGAGAGAAATTGTGGTAAACTCCACCTACAAGAATGAAGTAAAGATTAAAAATTCCTATTCCTTAAGATTTGACTATCACTGTGCAGAAATGTATCTTAATGTGCTTAATTTTATACATGCCCTGAGGGTCTCTACTTTAAGGCACAATGAGGGAAGAGGAACAATTCTGAGATAGAGCAGCACATGCAGGCCCCTGGCAGACATCTCACGTGGCAGCAGGTGTAAAGCAAGGAGTTTAATGTAATGTGTGAGTGTCCACACAGCTCAGACTCACTTGTTTCTCACCATCACAAGGCTGTGGAATAGTCTGTGGACTGACAGGGATACAAACATCCAAATCCACACTCACTGAAAGAACAGCTAGAAGCCTAATGGATCTGCAAAAGGGGATGTTTAAACKGGTGCCCAGATATTGCAAGGTGCAGTCTTCTTTATTCCTTTGTTCTGAACGTTTTTGTCAGCGTTTCGCTTATTTGCCTTTTTCCCTTCAAGAGGTGCTTTGCTTGCTGCATGTGCCTTATGTGGCACGCAGGCTTCCACAGCTGATTCTGATGAAGCTGTTTCCCATTAAACCCAATTTAATTATTCCTCATGACCATTTTTCATGGACTTCTCTGTTTGGAATAAAGGCCATTTTCGGTCCCGTGGATCAAAATCCTGGATTAGTAGAGCCTTTACAGACTCATCATCTGCACTGTGTTAGATATAGCTTGCCATCTTTTTCTCCACTATTATCCTTCCTTTTTCCTTTTGTCAACTAAGAGAAAGAAAAAGCGCAGTTATGCAAAGGTATAGAAGAAAAGAAAAAGAAATCTGTATTTTCTTTGCAAGAAAGGAAGAAAAAAGGAGAAAACAATGAAGAAAGAAAAATGAAAGTCAATATTTAAATTTGAGAACACTACAGAGTTAAGTCTTGGCTTTCACATTATTTTCAGTCTTTTTATCCAAGAAATAGAAAAAAAAAGATACATTTCCAATGAAAAATTCTATCACAATTATGAAGTTATTTTTCATCGAAAGCAGACATCGCTAATGACAAATGTTCCAGCAGGTTCTGCAAAAAAGCATTCTGTAGTTGGCTTACACTTACAACACTCAGCTTATCTCCATTTCAGATCACATGCAGATTGTCATCAGCCCAAAAATCAGGTTTTGCCCACAAAAAGTTATTTTGTAATCCATGGGAAGTGTGAGGGTGTTTGCAGAAAGCAGCTGGCTGTGGATAGCTCTGCCCTGCTTAGTGATCATTTCTGAAAAACTCACCTGCTCCATATTGAGRCTGAATCTGACAATTYTGGGAACTCAGGACCTGCTGTTTCTCTTATCCTTTGGGAGGATAAAACTGTCACATCAAACAGGGTGATGAACTCCTCATCTTCAAATCGTCTTTAGATAAAGTCCAACAGTCAAATTCTTRTTTCCTCTCACTTGGAGAGCAAGGCATGGCACATGCTGTAGATTTATCCAGAATTTTATTTTAACCAAGTCTTTGGGTCTCTGTGAATTGCTTTCAARAGGYAGATGACAGAATCACAGAATCATAGAATGGTTTGGGTTGGAARGRACMTTAAAGATSATCTGGCTCYGACCCCTGCCCCAGGCAGGGACACCTTCCACTWTCCCAGGTTCCTCCAAGCTCCATCCAACCTGGCCTTGAACACCCCAGGGATGGGGCAGCCACAGCTTCTCTGGGCAAYCTGTGCCAGTGGCTCACCACCCYCACAGTAATGAAYTTTTTACCAACATCTAATTGAAATCTTTCCTATTTTAAAACCTCTCCTCCTTATCTTATCATTATCTGCTCTGATTAAAAGTCTCACAGAGAAATACTCTTCTTTGGAGGTCTGCTAAAACTTCAGAGAAGTTTCTGCTCTGGAGAGTTTTAAATCATAACAGCTTCAGAGAGTTTCAGGCATAAGAATAAACTGCACTCTTATCTGTAACAAGCTCCGAACTTCCCTGCCTCATCTTCCCCATTCACATTGCTGTCACCATGTGAAAAGCCAAGTTGAAAAGTATTTCTGCTTTGCCTGAAGTAACTTTAACACCTTGTYTTTTGTCTTTATGGATTTTAATGACCACAGAGAACAGTATTATTGTGTCATCTGGAGATCTGGCAACTGAATGATAGTGTATAAGAAGYTAGTYGGTTRCACGATGATCTTTTCATTAATGTTWTCTTGTCACAGATTATCTGTTCTCACAGGGAATTTATCCTGAAATTTATCCTTCTTCTTTGAAGAAGCTAGCCATTAGCAATCATTGCCAAATTGCCTCAAAGCTACTTTTAACTGCATTTGCATTCTCATTCAATTGTTTTTAGCTCCCCTTGAAGCAGCAGAATGCTAAGAGGGTGTAGGCAATACCAACAGGTATGGGTGTTGTGTTTTTTTGCTTTTGAAAGCAGACTTTTGTAGAAGATCAGTCCTCAATTCCCATGCAATGGGGATTCATGAGCTTGTCCTACCTCTGTAACCCACAGGCACCAGCACCACCCATCCCCTGGGTGCCAGAACCCACCACCCACTGCCCCAAGGCAGCCAGCCTCACTCTGCCTCTGCAGAATCTTCCCAGACACAGATTTTTCATTCCCTCAGCACAGGATTCCTCCAAAGGGCCAGCATGGGATGGCTCAGCCCTTTGACAGCCTGTCCCCAGCACATTTCAGACAGGCTGCAGCTGGGGCTGGGTGGGAGGCCACCACCAACCCGGGGAGCAGGGACCTCTGCCTCCACCCTCCTCTTTGTTTATCAATTCCTGGCTAATGAGCCCTTCTCCTCACAAAAGAGAGTTATCCGGAGTGATAGTAAAGATGAGAGCTGCAGTAAACCAGGGAGAGAGCAGTGGGGAAATGTTTGAACTTGGGGTCTTCAGCCGGGCTAAGTGGAGAGGAGAGTGTTGTTGCAGTGAGAGGACTATTAAAAATACAAAGTACAGACTCTCTGGGGCCTCAGATGTTGTTTTACCCCATGAAACATGATTTCTTATTTTTAAATAGCTGTCACGCTTGTTAGTTTAATTTATCCCTTCTCAGCTGCAAACTACAACATTTTACGAGCCTGACTGAGGGCATTCTCACACACAGGCTCTGTGGCTTTGTGCACAGCCCTGCCAGAGCAAGGCTGGGCTAAGCCWGGGTCATATTTTGTGCTTGGTTTTACCTCTGCAGCCCTGCAGAGCCCAGCTCAGAGCCCAGGGCAAACCATGGGGTTTCTCAGCTCTTTAAAAAGGGKTTTGGAGAGGAAACACCTTGAAACCAGCCTGTGGTATAGGTTCCCTTGTGGTTCATAGGCTGCAGGAGGGTGATGCTACTGGAGGGCTTTTTTTCTGATTTTGCCCAGTGGTTTTGTTTTCTGCCCGATTTTTGGAGTGGTCAAATAATCAGGTCTGCTTTAAAAAGTGCCTGCAAAGCCTGTGATGTTAGAGGGGTGAAGCCAGGGAAAAACTAAGGGCTTGTGTCAGGAGCAGAGTGCAGATACGTGCTCTTGCATGGTTTCAGCTGGTATCTGCACACACCTGGGCAGTGCAGTGTCTGTGTTAAAAACAGCAAAGCCAATTCTTAACAGGCTTATTGCTAATGCAGAGACACAATATCTGGGAGCAGAGCCAGCTGWGCTTGAAAGCTCCCCAAATGGGTGCACCTTGTCTTCTGTACATGAACAGAGCTGCTTGGATTCGCTCTAGCAGATCCACACTCACACATTCGAGGTGTATGTATATTGTTTTCTACTCGATCCTTGCAAGAGTGCCAAATATTTCATCTTGAGCAGGACTGTGGCTGAATGTCTGAATGTAAGCTTGAACTTTGAGTCTTCCAATTCCCAGCTCCTTGCCTGGATTTTTCCTCCTTGTCCCGTTCTTGCAGTCTGTTTTCAGAGGGAGCCAACACAACTGACAGCAGTTACCGTGTTGAGCTCCCTTTAGAGCTGGCAAATGGGCAGGATGGGCAGGAGGCTCAATGCCTTGAGCTTCTCCAGTGAAAAATATGGGCCAGGTTTGAGAATGAGCCAAATCCGACCCGATTTGGTGCAGAATGTCAGGCAGATAAAAGCTTTTTTCCAAGGAAGACTGATAGCCTGAGCGGGAGGAATGGTACAGCGCGCGACTGAGTCTAATTACAGGGGCAAATGACATAAGAAGTTCCTCCCTGTGCTCTGTCTGCTTAAGGCCCATCCGTCTGACCTTAGCTTTTCATCAGCTGCAAATTCATTTAACAAATCTAAACCCACTTTCCAGRGGGGGAGTGTAGGATTAGACACAGAGGAGCCAGAATTGCTGGCTGTGATCAATAATCTGATTGTCAGTTCCTAGGCTTTTGCAAAACATACATTGCGTTATGTGAAGCAAAACCAGAAGCAGATCTTTTTGTAATACATGGGAGGGCTTTACAGGGTGCTTTTCTTCAAGCAGGCACAGGCAGGAGGTATCTGGAAATCTGGAAGGCATGAGAACGGAACGATGACTGATAGAGAAAGAGAGACCGCAGAAGACATCTGCAAGCCTGACCACATGAGAGACACAGAGGCAACTTCAAAACCGCTGCTACAGCCACTCTAGGACAGCTTCATTGAAGCAGCATGCTGCAGAAATATCACTCAGGGCTCTGTGTTGATACAGGATGATGACTGCAGGATGGGGAGGACGGCCCATCTGGACTGAATGAAGTGATAAACACAGAGCGGCTYTATTTGCTTCTGGCACTGCCAAGGCTCCAGAGCCAACTGTCTGCATTTCCATTGTTTGGATTCAATTGGGCCTGGATCAAATCCCTCTGGCTGTCACACCTCTAGGAAACACACAGAGGGTATAGGGAAAGGTATGAATTCARCAGCTCTTGGATTTCGAGTGTTTGCTAATGCAAAGGTGAAAAGCCCTGAAAATGTGCAGGCTGTTAAAATGCAGTTTGAATGTTATGAGAACTTGGCATCATTCAGTGGAATGGAGATATTCCCCTCCTCTTGGCAATAAGGTGTTTCAATGCATCTCTTTGGAACTTAACAAACAAGATTAAAAACTGGCATAKAATTAGCTTTAGGGAAAAAAAAAACCARCAAAAAMCCAAAAAAACTAAAGCTTGGAGCATCCCCAAATTATATCTTCCTTTAAACCTCATAAGATCGAGGAGGTTGTTTATCTTGCCAGGTGAACAACTCAAAGACTCTCTGAGGAAGGAAAAACCCAGCATGCTCTCTAGCTCACATCAATTCCCMAGAGGTCAGTGGGAAGAGTGGGAAGTGAGAGTGTTTGTTAAGTATCAGTTCTCCCTGCAATGCCATTAATTCATTCATCAGCAAGAAATAGGTGGAGTGATTGGCTTCAGATGAATCTTCCTTGTCCCYGAGGAATAGGAGAGCAGCACCATGGACTGCTGCTCACCAGTGACAYGTTTAGCTGAGGCTGGGACATTACCAGCACCTCTGGATGAAGGACAGTGCAGGGGCTGTGAACGTGAAGGATTTCACCAGAACTGATCCACGTCCCAGAATTTCAAGTAATGCCTCACTCACAGCCAACAAAAAGCAGTGAAAAATTGTGCGTTGGTCTTCGTAGGCATTGGGTGAAATCCATGGGGAGGGGCGGCTGTGGGAGAGTGTTGGTGAAATTTGGCCCTGTTTCAGCAGCCTTGAGGGCCAGCCAGGGTGTCTCCTCCATCCCCAGGGCTCTGCAGAGGGTCCCACGGCCCCGTGGCGTCTCAGCAGAGCCCTAAGTGGCCGCGATACCCTTTGTGTAACATCCTCCCTGCAGCCCTTCAGTATCACCCCGTTACCAGAGAKTCTGTCCTGTAATTAAGGGATGGCTGCACGGGGCATGCAGCCCCTCAATGGTTTTCCTAAACAGCCTGTCTCTCAGAAGGCTACATAATGAACGAGTGTCAGCAGGTCAGGAGTTAGAAACAGATTTCGTCTTGCTGGGAAAAGTGATGTTTACCAATCATTCATTAGGTGTCCCAGATGGAYGACGCCGGGCAGAAGGATGGGGAGGGAGATCACCACAGCGCTACCCYGAGTGACCCTAAAAGAGCTGAAATATTAGCAAATGGTTATTACTTTCCCCTGCCCCACTTTGAGGCACATCTGTCTGGGTATATTCCAGTGAAAAATGCCATACTGTCCCTCATAAAAATGGTAATGATTTTTCCTTTAACTTAGGCATGCTGCAGATAGTACTTTTGGGATGGTCGATGAGAACCCCAGCTGAGCAGTGTCTAATGAYCTTCTCAGCATGGTCAGTTGGGATATAAAATACACCCCATCCATGAAGAAGATTTTTCATTTGCTTTCCAGATCAATATTGGGGTTCCCTGTGGTTTTAAAATSCTTTCACCTACTCACTTATATGGACATTTTTCAGCCCAGAGCAAACAACAAAATTAAAAGGAGAGACCTCTCAAGAGCAAATTAGAGCAGGGTTTGAGAACCATGGCATTCATCTACTGTGGGCTATGGGGGAGGCAGTGCAAAGGAAACTTCCACAATATATGATTTACAAAACCAAATTCAATGCATTTGAATTTTTACAGAATTCAAGCACATCTTTTATTAATTTACAGAACAAAATGTTCAGAAAAAAAAAAAAGTGACAATTGGAGACCATTTGAAAGCAACCCACTGTTCATGGTGCTGAGGTTGGAGGTAAGAGCAACCAGAGGGGACAACGCAGGAGTCCACCCAACCACTTCTGGAGGAGCTCTTTTCCTCCCCTCACATTCTGTGATCATAAATAAGACCAGACTCTGTAAATCTGTTCATACCTGAGGGTAATTCCTTGCCCATCACAAGTGGAGAGGTTGGGTCCACACATGGGCAGAGCTCAGGGATAAGGCAGTGAGCTCAGTGGGGAGCAGAGCAGGGGCTGGGGTGGGGAAGATGCCAGGCTGGTAAGAGGGGTGGTAAGATATCCCCAATATCCTCATAAGCACGGGATGGGCTCTGCAAGGACCTCGGGTGACTTCCCTAAGCTCCTCATCCCAACAGCCACGGCGGGAGTGATTTGGCCATGGTGTAACTCCAAGATCACCTGAAGTTCCCTTCACAAACAAAGCAAAAGAAAAAGGTTTTCCTAGGTGGACATCTGAAATAGGCATAAATGCCCATTTCTCCTCATCAAGTACAAAGGCATCCTAAAGCTGTTACATCGTGTATATGCATTTATATTCTCCAGAAAATGGCTCAAGTTAGGTGCATTTTGCTGCGGTATTCTTCATTTTACAGATGATAATTGGAGATTTATGACCATTGAGCACACCACTCAAGTGGCACACACTGTGGCACATGGAAAACCCACACTGTGGCACATGGAAAACCTGTGCTGGTATACAGGTGCTGATTGCAGGGGTTTAACACTCGTGCCAGTGCCCACCGGAGTGCCAGGCTGTCCTTGGCTGTAAGAAAATCCTCAGGGAGCAGCAAATTCAGTCTGCATGGAAACATATCGGACCCAGATGAGCGGAGCTTTGCTAAGCCAGCGTGTGCTCAGCTGTCCGTCCGCATCCCTCCCCACTGTGAGAGCAAGTGGAGGGCAGGGAAGGGCGTGGGGAGGCAGCGCTGAGGTGGGAGAGGAAAAGGACGCTCTGCAGGTTATTATTGTTCTAGCAATTAGAGCTGTAGGAATGCCCATTATTGCCAGGATGCTTACACAGAAGCTTTTGTACTCCACAAACTCCCTGGGTACTCGGGGTGGATTTACCTAGTGCAAGGTAATTTGTAACCCTGTTGTCTGTGTATTTACTTTGGGCCCTGCACACTGTAAATGGGAGTAAAAAAAAATCTCAGGGATGGGGGAGAGACGAAGRAGGAGGGATTCTTTGCCCTGATGAATTGAAGTGTTGTTTGAAAGTGGCAGACAGGATTCCCGATATTGCCCCGAGTTTGGAGGCTGGGAGGGGGGAAGGGAAAAGGACAAGTCCTTTAATGAGAAAGGGTTGAGGTTTCTTTTTTTTTTCTTTTTTTTTTTTTTTTTTTTTTTCCCTTCCCTAGCAATTTTAATTATCACTAAAACCTCCAGCCCATTCAGGCTCTTGAGAATACAGTTGGGCTCTCAGCTGAGGTCTGCATTTATTAAAGTCCCCCCGTTAGGCTGGGAATGCGGGCTGGTTTCTGTAGTGGTGTCACCGCCGGTGTTACGGGTCTCCTGGTTCTCACATTACGCACCACGGACTCCACCACTCCGCATTAGCGAGGCCCAATTAAACCAAGCAGTTGATTAAACAAGCCAATCAGGGTAATTAGTTTAATCAGATTCCCTTGGTAGCCAGCACTGAACCGCTTGTAAAAGGCAGTTAAAGAATGAAGTGCACCTACTTAAGCTCCTATTTTATTTTATTTTTTTTATGTCTGAGGTAATTAGAATTACCCATGGCGAGCCGAAAATCCAAAGGCCCAAATGGRGAGCGGGGAGGACGATTAATGAAGGCGATGATGTGTGAAGCAAACAGAAAAGAAGACAGGATGTGTGGTAAACAAATGGAGAGGAGGCAGCCCTCTGGGAAGGGGCACAATGCGCAGCCTCTCCGCCCGCTCAATGGCTCTGTCTGAAGTGGCCGGAGACGCCWGGGCTTTTCGGCACTTTTTCTGGCCACCTCTGCCACCGAGCCTTGCACGGAGAAGGCTGGGATAAACAGGAGGGATTTTTTTGCAGCTGGATGCTGTCCGGGCTGCCCCACCCTGGTTCCGCATCCTCCTTGGTGCAGCACCTGAGCGTTGCCCGGAGCCCCTCGGGTCGTGTCCCCAGACCCTCTGGGCACAGGGATGGGACACCCAGCCCCTTGACCCTGTGTGTCCGCATTCCCGAGGCTGCCTTTCTGCCTTGACAAGTGCTGCACCTCTCATTTTTGGCTGGCTCATTTTACCTGCYTGCCAGATATTGCAATTCTGCGGAAAAAGCTGAAGCTGAACGTTTTTCAGTGACATTGTCTCACTAGACAAAGTCCAAATTTTTGACTTTGTTCTCCTGCTTGGGGTAAAGGCAGATTTGGTGGGCTCAATTTGTCAGCTGCCCGGAGTCAAGGAAAGGACTTGGGAGATGGGATATTTAGTTCTGCTGCTGCCCCAGACCCACTCCTTCTCCACAGCTGAAGAGAGTGAATGGAGAAGTAAAGCCTAAAGTCAACATTCAGTGGTGCTATTCCAGAATATCCTTCTCCCACTCCAGCAGTGTGGGACATGGGACTTAGAGATCTTTTTATTTAATGGTGGTATGTTCTTTTTTAATAGTCCCCAGTGATTTTTTTTTGTCTTTCATCGTATCTAAATGCTTTTTAAACTTGCTAAATGCTTTGAACTCTGCACCCACCATTTTTGCAGCAAAGGGTCCCCCAGCTGAACAACACATAGGGCAAGGAACTGTTTCCTTTAGTTTATTCTAATCTGAGCAATTMTTCACTTCTGTCCATCTTTGTCCATGCTTCTGCTATATCTTTTTTGAGGTGAAGAGACACAAAATGCTTCCAGTATTCATGATGTAGGTGCTGTGTGAATTTGTACAAATGAATGCCAAATTCAGAAAAATCTGTGGGAGCATTAGTCATGATGATGCTTCCTGTTATGTCCCCACTGATTTTTCTGAATTGAATTATTAACCTACTGTAGAAAAAAAGTTTCACAAGTCAGCTCAGAAGTGTGGAAATACTGATCCTCTGTTATTACTCTCATGAACTCAGATATAGGATGGARGAGGACTCATATTGTCATTCAAGACCATGGATTTTAAACAGTATGTCACAATAAAGCACCCAAACCTGTCTTTTTCATCTGTTTAAGCTCAGGTCATTGTGTTGCACTGTGCTAAATTAGCCCAAGCTGCCCCAAATGAAAAATCAGAGAAAGAACATGACAGTACACCCACAGCCTTGCTCCTTCCCTTGGTCTGCAGAAATCCCAGGGATCATCAATCTTGCATTGCTAACACTCTTCTAARTGGATACTTTTATCAAAGCCCCATCCAATCTAATCTCACTCCTCTTACAGCACCACATATTTATAAAGCTTTCCCATTATATTTAATGAGTGGCCAGAGCCTATAACCCCTGAAAGGTAATAGGAAAAGTTCTTTGAAATAGGCACTTTCTATTCTCCTAGCTCATTATTTTCTCACAAAATAATTTTCAGAACTATATCAAATACATTACCCAAAGATACTCTTGCAAAGCACTTACAGTAATTACTTTAACTCTGAAGAGATAATTTCCCCAGAAGCTTTTACCTATCAGGAGAGGAGAACAACCAGGTATCACCAGGCTGACTGAGTCTGAGAAAATGGAATAATTAAATGTTCTAGTCTTTTTCTAYCAAGTAAATGTTTTGGTTTTGTGCACCCTTTTAAAAAATCTTTGTCTTTTTTTGCCCTACTGTGTATTGCCAGAAGACAAGTGCTTGTAAAGGCTTCATCCAAGGCTTCTAAGAATGAAACCTCACCTAGATATGGCATAACCAAATCTATCTTAGTCCT
The DNA here is from genome assembly GCF_030028575.1 of Malurus melanocephalus. NCBI lineage: Eukaryota > Metazoa > Chordata > Aves > Passeriformes > Maluridae > Malurus > Malurus melanocephalus. The sequence continues at coordinate 125,279 of NW_026623446.1, read as the reverse complement.
TATGCCTCTCGAAGAGACAAACTGTGTCCATGCAGTCAGTCCTTGTCCCTGAGACCAAGCAGCATGGGCAGTCCTGGGCAGTCCTCCAGTGTGGGATTATGGCGTGGGACAAAAATGGGGTCAGTGGTGAATGCACAGCAGAGCATCAGGGAACAYTTAAAGATGCAAAACCTGCTGAGGTAGGTTTGAGGTAGGACTGTGAATCACAAAGGGAGCCAAATCTGAGCTGTCAGATCAGTTCCTGGAGTGARCCATTCACAGAACTATGCCTTGGTTTGATTTCAGAGAGCAGGAGCAGCCCAAACCAGCCAGGGAACAAGCTGACAGCAAGGCAAGGCCTCACAGGAATCTGTTTATCAGTGTAGATGCACTCAGACAGAATGTTCAAAGCATGGGATAAAATGCAGTTAATGCAGGAAGATGTAAAAAGGGGTTACAAGGGAAAGGCGAATTATTTTTTCCRCTGAAATTGATTTTCTCTGACCAAGTAGATCTCATCTCTGGATCTCTGGATGTATCTAAAGGTTGTTAATTTTTTTAATGAGCTGAGAAAGTAGAGGGCACCAGTAACACCATGAAAACAGATGACTTCATTAAGAGTTGGCTGAGTCAATGTTTTTTTTCCCCCCAGGAGGCCAATAGATTTCATTAGGAAGCAGGAAATGGCTCAGARAGCAGCTACGAGCTTTTCATTCCAGGTGGAGGTGGAAAGGACCAAGAATGAGTGGTGGAGTTGGKGACACAAAACCACGAGGACCATAAGACATGGCTGGGAGAGAGGATCACAGGCTGTCACAGCTGACTGAGCTCAGATAAAGTGTCCACGGCTTCGGGTTCACTTTTTAAATTGTGGAAGCGTGCATCTCTGGCAGGAGGGACATCCTGGTAAAGCAGGTCCACAGGGAGGATCTCCTGCAGAGAGGTCTTGCAGACCCCCTTTTAYTAGACAGTTTAAAGTATTTTGCATGTCTCTTTCAACATGTATTTGGTGGTATTTGAGTGAATTTTTTTTGGATCGACCTTTGAAACTCCTCATCACTCCCATGTGTTCGGTGCTAGGGTTTTCCCTCTGGAAAACAGGGACAGTGTTCAGAAAAGCCCTGAAATTCGAATCCAAGTCCTGATTCCTTAAACTGTCTCAGTCCAGGTTTTGGTTCTGTGCTTGAAATACATTTTTAAGTGTCCCAGCTCTCTCTCCTTGCAAACACACACAAAATCCCCTGTCCCTGGAACAATGACAAGGGGTGGGGAGCATCTGCACAGGAATGGCCATAGCAGGCTCAGTGTACAGTGCTGTGTGTCAGCCTGACAAATTCCCATTAATCCCACCCTGTGCTGGGTTTTACCCACACAGACACCGCCAGCACGGCGCTCCTGACCTCGTCCTTGCARCCCACAATGTAGACGAGATATCTGTGATGCCGAGAGAATGAAACGCTTCAGTTTTACATGAAAAAAGGGGTATTCAGGCTTCYAGGCCCAGGAGTACAAATTATTAATCACTCCTCACAAGGAATCCGCAGATGGATGTTTAGCACTATTCACCACGACATAACTGCAAATCAATTAGTTCATTTTGTCCTACCCTGAGGCTGTCTGGCAGACAATAGCGATGTCTTGTGCAAACGTTTTTATAAAGAAGACACAGGGGGAAGGAACCACAAAGGCCATTGGTTCTAACGAGCAATTAGGAAAGTGTGCAAGGCTCGCTTTCTTTTTTTTCCTTCTTCCCCCTTTCTTTCTTCAATTCATTCCGAGGCTCTAATTCTGAAAATGATGCTTTTCTTCCCCACTTCCTGTTTGTCAAATGAAGTGCTAATCAGCGGCTTACAGCTCTCTAGGCAGCAAGGGGAGGATGAGGTAAGAAGGAGTTGGGAAAAGTGGAGAGCCAGGGAACAATGTGGGGGAAACAATGCTCACTTATGCTCTTCTGGGCAATCAGGACTGCACTGCAACTCCCAGGGAAAATAACCTGCCCTAAAACACTTGGTGGTGATGCTCAGCGGAAGGAAGCCCCTTGCTCCAGGGAAGGTGGTGAGTGCTTCCCAAATGAGTCTGGTCCCACACCAAACATGCCTGAAATGCCTTCCTTTGCTCCCAGAAAGGAAAGGGACCCAAGTCCAGACTGGGGTGATCCCACCTGCCCTGTGGAGGGGTTGGATATCCTTCCAGCACTGTCAGCGAGGCCGGGGCTGAGATTTTTAACACCGACACCTTGTTACAGATATAAAATTAGTGAAGCTGGACTTGGCCAAGCTACCTCCACCCACAACTTTACTTGGGAAGAGCTCATGAGAAGGGCCCCAAGGTGTCTCCACTGACGACAGGTCCTACTCACATACTGCAAACAGCCCCTGCCTCTTTGATAAAGACAAACACAGAGCAAATAGAATACAACTCCTCAAATTTGCTTTTAAACTTTGAGATGATTGGGCCCACTACAGATTTAAAGGTGGAATTCCTTCAGGAGGGATGATCCACCTGAAGTATTACCCTTTCCCAAGACAGCAGCCTTTAGAATTCCTTTCTTTTTGCCTTTAAGGTCCCTCTCTGTTGTGGTGCTTGCAAAGTGCTCCCAACAGCAGAGAACAAACTTTGCCTCGGGGGGGAACCTCCCCAGCTGCCTGTGCCYTTGTTTCTCTGCTCTCCTACATTTCATCTGCCTGTGCCCTGAATTTCAGGATCTGTAGGGGTTCAATGCTGCTTACAGCACCTTACCTAGTGGGTCAAGCCTTGAATGGGACATTATTGCAATATAAACCTCTGGAACATTAGTGGCTGGGCATTAGTGACAAATCCTGGGTGCCCAGGGCCTGGCTGTGAAAGGGATMCACTCAGATATTCACAAGCACTGCATCTCCTAAAACCTGTGTATTTACTTGTGTGCCACCAATCATATTTTTCTTTTTGCTTTTCCATTGCTTTCTATTCATTTGGGGGATGAGGGGGATTTTCTGTACACAGCCAGTTAAGCCCATGCAAATAGTATTTGCATGAAGTTTGAGCAATGTATGCAGCCATCTGGAAAGTCTGTTTGAGTCCAATCCCCACTGGCATCACCTTGCCCTGAAGGTGTACGTGCTCTCCATGTGGCTGTCTAGTTAGGAGGTCTGGTTATTTGAGTTGTGCTTTCTGGAYGGGCTTCTCAGTATTACCTCTGCTTTTTCTCCTTCTTTATTTGCTTTCTACTSCTTGAACTTTGCTGCTTGTCAAGTGGCTGCCTGGTGACTTGTAGCAAATTCGAAGGAAATTTCAATGTCACTCCTCTTGTGGAAATGCCTCCTCTGCAGAATCTGCTCCCACTCATCAGTGAAAAGGCAGGTACCAAACTGTGCATCGGTGAGTCCGGGGCTCAGATGGCTCAAACAGATGAACTAGGTGRAATTTGCTCTTTTCATGTGATACCCTGTCAGTCTGTAAGGTTGTTTATTATTATTATTTCCTCGGGGGACACAATTTACAGCACCTGTCTTTTTGGCTCCTACTGTGTGAGTCACATTTCTTAAAGCATTTTTCTTGTAATCTCTGTGTTGGGTAAGGACATTCTGTTTTGCCATTTTACTAGAAGAAGAACTGTGAGAATAGCTTTCAGTAACAGTTATGAGTGCATCTGGACAAAATTTTCTCTGCAAATATTTTGTTTGCCAAAAAAGCATTTCTGATCCCTGAAGCTGTCCGTGCTCTTAAATCTCTTAGAGTAGAGGTGAATAATATTTTGAGCCAAAAAGAAAAAAAAAAAACAAAATCAAAAAAGGAATGTTTCTGAGAAGAGTTTGAACTTCATTAAAATTGTAGATAATTTTGAAAGGGCCAGCCTACCCTATTTAAAAAAAAAAAATAATAAGGGGAAAAAAAGACAGGGTTAGTAGTTTTGCCACCTTAAACTAAGATAATATGAGTACCCAGTTCCAGAAGGAATGGTTGTGTTCACCATTGCTAAATCTTGTTGCTTCCCTTGCCTGATGCCAGTGCTCATTGGATCCCACTGCACACCCTAACCTTCAAAAATACTAGTGCTACCAAAGCTTCACCACCAGTAGATGGTTTGGGGCAGGTGGGAACAAGCAGTGAAGGTTGGACTGAAATGGACCCAACCCTCTTGGTGGTATCTCATGATGAAGAGAACACACCTTTGCCACCTCTGACAAAATTTTTCTTTCTCTTTTTTTACRTATCTGAAGACGGTAAAAATCTGTATGAAAAAAACTCATCTATACCACTTTTGGAATGCTTCATTAGTGAACCTGTAGACGTGTAGAACTTTAMGTTCTCTGTCCCCTGACTCGTGAGTGCTCTGAAATGTTTCAACATTTTGTTCAAGGTAGCTAGATGGCCCATGGCACAGCGAGGTCTCAAACAATGAAGTTCTAAATCTTGGATTGGCCCCCAAACCACTGATCATGGATAGTTTGATACTGCTTGGCACTTTGGGTCTCACAGGTCTGGGAATTACAGAAGCACTGGGAATTACAGTGATCCTGAGCATCCCAGGGAGCCAGCCTGACAGGGTCCAGCAGGGATGTCTGAGACTGAGGGCGTCTCTGGTCTCAGTTAGACTTGCTCATGCTTTCCCCAAACTGAGAGATGATGCAGGGTTGAGCAGAGAAAAGTAATTTCATCATGTAGGGAGTCTCAGATGTCTTGATATYCATCCCACATCTGAGTAAAAAAATATTTAGGGATAAAAGTTGAATGAATCYAATTGTCCCCTCAGCTCAAATAAACAAATTACACCCAAAGAAGGAAGGAAAACACTACAAGAAAAGAGAAAGAATGGGGAAGAAAAATAAATGAGGCTTTCTCTGAGCTCAGTAATCATGATCCAGGTCCATCCATGAATCCTTCTCCATCCARTGATCCTCCTTGGAGAATTGTAAGAGACCACATCCATTTGGCAGGACCAGAACTGGATGTCCCTGGAGGAGCATGCACAGTCTCCGCTTTCCTTTGGAAGGAATCCATGGCATCCCAACATCCTTGGGATGTGAACGCCTACGAGACTTTCCATCCTCYTGGATGTGGCCAAAGCCCGGGGCTCGTTCAGAGGAGGAATCAGGGAGGTGTGGAGGAGCTCTGCCAGCATCAGAGGGAATGGCCATCACCCCTTTCACCCCTTTCACCGCCTCCCACACCCCGCACCTCCCCTGTGCCTCCAGCAGCCCCTCGGTGGCCAGGCTGGGCTCTCGGGGACCTCCCCGCTGGCAAAGGGGACACTCGGTGTCAGTCAACCAGCGTGTTTCATACATTAACATTTACATATTTATCTGCGTCCACTGAGCTTTGTGAGCCGCGACTTTCGTGGTTTGGGCTGCAAAATGAGTTTCCCAGCTGCGGGAGGGTCGTTGTTCATTTATTTACAGTCCTCGGAGACCTCGCTGAATGCAATGGCACAAAACAAAATGAGGCCTCTAATCCAAAAGCCAGGAAGCTTAAGCACCTGTAGAAACAGTTTTGCATTCCAAGGGGCAAATTATCTCTAATCTTGTTAAATGACTGCACTGCGAAACAATCGCCAAACGCTTTCCTTGGATGGCCCATAACCAAACACGAGGGGTSCATTTCTGCTCCGTGAGGGACAGTCAGTAATCCTGCAGGACACAGCTGATGGCCCAACAAGGGCTGCACTCAAAARTAAAGAAGGAACGAAATAAAGCTAGAACTGTTTGAGAACGGATGCTTCCAATTTTCTAAATTACAATAGCAACTTGTTGCCAAGCAATTACAGTGTTTCATCTGTTTTTTTCTTTTCCTGCTTTGACCCCCACCTCATTTGTTTTTCTTCGGCAGATGCTGTTTCTGAATTTTGTCATTCGTGTCCCTTTCCCCACCCCCTGTAATTTACAATTGATAATGAGCCACCATCCAGACGCTGCTACCAAAAAAAAAAAAAAAAAAAGAAAAAAGAAAAAGTGAGATGCCTCTGTGCCTGTTCTCTCTGACCTTGCAGAAGCACCTTTGCAGATAATTTTAAATTGCTGCCTTTTAAAACAAGCTGCTTGGGTTTTTTTTTGTTTTTTTTTTTCCCTCACTATCCAAGACAGATGCTGCACGTGATTGACAAACTACCAATAACCATTCGTTGTACCAATAAAAAAGAGAATGAAAAAATAGTAGTTGTGCTCTATGAAACACTAATGGTAATTAAAGCCTGCAAATCTACAAATTAAAATAAGTGCTAAATTCAAGCAGGGCTTGCAGGAGTGCTGGAGCCAGGCTCTCTGTGGGCGTGCTGCTTTCTGTGAGGATGGATGTGTGTTTTGTGACAGGGCATGGACAGCTCATTCCTGCTGGAGAGAATTCAGATCAGGAGAGTGTGCCGTGGCATGTACCCAGGCCAGGATGGGGGAATGGCACTGGGCACACCATGCCAGGGCACAGCCGAACCCAGCATCCTGGGGGCACAGCCGCTCGTGCAAGTTCAGCTGTGGCTTAGAATCACAGAAAATCCGAAAAATGAATCTTAGAAAATCCGATTTTCAAAAACCAGCTTGCTTTCTCTCAATGAAACTGCCCCTCTACCACCAGGTGTGGTAAGACAGGGGACAGGGTCCCAGTGGGGGTGGCAGTGGGACACCCATGGGCTGCAGGTCTCCCTCTGGACTTCCCCGCCAAACTGGGCAGATGGCAAGCCACGGGKATATCACTGTCTTCCACTTTTAGGGGAGTGCCCACAACTTGAACACATGTAGGATTTCATTCTGTTACTCCCTATTTCCCTGGAGGAAAGGTTCCACAGGTCAGCAGCACCTCACTCTGGGACAGGGTCACACTGCCCAGAAGAACAAAAAGTGATGGTCACTCCCTGCTAAAACTGCATTGGAGGGTGATTGCTTTTCTGAACAATCCATCCTCTGTCCCCTGTCCCCACACTGAGCACCCTCTCTGAACTCACACTGGTGGCACACATGTCACCTTGGACAGGGGGCACAGGGAGTTCTGTGAGCACAGGTAGGCAAGATTTCTACAGCTTTTCAGCTCCACCTGCTCACACAAGCTGAAGATCTGCTCCTTTTTCCAGCTGCTAGAATATCTAAACCCAAGGGCAGGTTTCTCTTGCTTTTAAGTCATTGGTTTTCCAGTACTCCTGCAGTTCTGGAACACCGGGAGTAGTTTCTGAGAAGAAATGAGGAGATAAATGGGGCTAACTGTGTTTGTGTCTCTTGGAGCTGGCTTGCCTAAGATGATGGAAATTAAATCAATGAAGCTTCACTGATGTACATCAACTGGGGTTGGACTCCAAGAGCAGCAAACTTTTCACACTCTGCAGTATTAAACGAACCTCCAAATGAACCTTGAGTAGATTACATGGAGGGGATCTGGCTTTTGTGGCCAGCTGGTGAATGTCAGAGGCACCAATAGGGTATGGGCATGAAGAAGGGAAGCTGGGCAGAGCAGGGTGCAAGGAAAGGAAGAGATAACCTCCAGCTCATCTGTTATACACATCTTTACCTCACTTTTGTTTTCCAAACCGGCTGAATTTGCACACACCCACCCCACAGAGATGATGGTGTTTTAAACTCATCCTTGCTTTAAATGGAATARTGGGGTAGGTTTTAAGCCCTCCAGTTAGCTCTTTTTTACCTTATCTTCAGCTCTGGAACTCTGCTTTTATGCAAGACTGAGACTTTTATGCAAAATTCAAGAACGGATGAAAGCATTTCCACAGACATATCTGGGGCAGACATCAGTCTGCTACATCCAGATTTCTGCCCCTCCACAGCCTCCCAGAGCCTTCAGACCCGCCCTAGGGCAACTTCTGCTTTTTCCTYCCCTTCTCTGTCTCTTTTCAAGTTATTCTCCATTTTCTTAAAGGACTTGAGAGCTAATAGATCACTTCAAAATGAATGCAATTGCTTCCCAGCAGCGAGATGCTGTGTTTCCTCCACACCGAATCCATGCACTGTTCCACTAGATAAACAGCACCAAATGTCATTTGAGAATCACATCCTGCTTTCATTCTCTCCCCTCCTCACATTGGAGGCTCTAGCTTTGTGTGAGAGTGATTCACTTTCCCACTGAATGCAGAGTGAAAGCCCATTTTCAGCACTCTCCCAACACCCCTGCACAACCAGCTATTCATTTCCAATGATCATTTGTATTTCTTTTGGAAGACCTTAAACACCACAGGGAATGAAAGGAAAACCATTCAAGTGAAAATAAGATCGGCAAAGACAATGCATTGCCCTGCTGTCAGTGCTTAGCTGAAGATGAATACATATTAACACCTTTTTTGCCTGGTTTTGTAACATAGCTGGGATTTATATGCGCCCTGCCAGTATTTTCTGGTTTTCCTAAATAACTGTTCAGCCACACAGCCACTTTCAGCTAAGTTTTCGAGGCCCTCAGGGGTATTAAACACCCACAAGTTTTTGACAAACAGATGCTTGAGGAGAAGAGAGAGACAGCAGTGAGGGAAGATGCAGCGTGAGCAGAGCTCTTATTAAACACTTCAGAAACTCTGCACAGTAACTCAGCCTGAATATACCAGATCAAGTTAGGCTACCTAGAGACCAGATCTCTGCTGTTCAGAGCAAACTTTTCTCCTAACACCATAACAGTGACTCCAATCCAGGCCCTGAGGAACGTGTGACATGTTACTCTGCTGCTCAAGAGACGTGGATGAAACCAGAATTTAATTCCAAAAGTCACACTGTGGTCCCTCATTCCCTCAATGACCAGAAGGAGGAAATTACTTTGGCCAGTTAATTCCCAAATTTCCAGATGAGTGGGAACTACAATGTGGATTGAGAAGCTAAACAAGTCCCCAAAGATGTGAGGGATAATCAAGGATAATTATGCCCACTCAGGAGAGACAYACAAAATAAGTCTTGGATGAGCTTTTCAGCCTTTGGAAAGGGTAGGTAAAGTCATTATGTGGTCAGCAAGTGACTCAAATATTCATCAAGAATGATGATTTTGAGGCAGTTGATCATGGGCCATTTCTAAGGAAAAGGATATTCAGTGGATTGCTCTCACCTCAGTGGAGGGAATGGTATTGTAGCATTAAAATTAGCTGGCATTAAGCTCTCATGAGAAATGAGGGAGTGAATCAGGGGGATATCTATGAAATTCTTACACCTGGATTCAGCACAGAGCAAGAGGAGATTCAGTGCATAATGGAAAAATGGTTTGTGCTAGGATGTGGAACAGTAAAATGGATTTTGTGGAAAGGAAAAATTATCACTGCAAGCAATAATCAAATAGATACTTTGATAATAAGATTTTGTATGATGCAGGTGGAAAAATTACATTGGTCAGTAAAAGCACTGAAATATTTTTCTATCGATTAGAGAAACATTAGTAATAAAATGGAGGAATTTAACCACTAAAACAATTGTAACACTGGATTTTATAAGGATAATAGAAATCTCCTGGAATGGCATTGGTTTTGGAGTGCAGGTGGTGAGGGATAGGTTTTGTCAGAGAGGCAGACACAATGAATGGAGAGAGAAGCAGGGCTGTGCAGGGATGGTAGGAGAGACTGCCAGGGCACAGGAGCTGCAAAACACATTTGGGTCCAAGTGATTTAGGGCAAGGTGACTAAAGACACTGAGACTGAGTCATACAGGGATTTCCTATGGGTTTCCAGGCTGGACTGTAAGCTAAAGATTATTTTTATATGGAGAGAGAGAGCAATATATACAAGTGAGAACTGTATCTTTATGGGAAGCTTTAATTCTCCATGTATGCATTAGAAAATAATTGTAATCAAGAAAGGCCCATGCAGCCCTGAGTTTGGACTGACTCACTCATCCAATCAGTTGTGCAACAAATGCAAGATGATGAGATTTTAGGTTTGATTTTGTAGACAGTGAGATCTCTTGAGAGCATAATGGCTTTGGATCTGTAGTCATGAGAGGAATCCATGTAAATTTTAAAAAAGTGTTAAAAGAAGGATCTGTAATTTAGATCCAAAGGAACAAATTTGTTGAAGAGCTCTAGGACTGTTGTGTGCAGAATACTTTTCAGGCAAGGGTGAAAAAAAAAGCCTTTGCTTTTGTATCCAGCTCAGGGGTGGAACCAATATTACAGAGAAAGGCTCCAGACCAAATCAAGTGCAAGATCCACTCCAAACAGGACTTTTGGAGCAGACAGAACAAAAGGTTACAAGGGCTGAGAACCATTTTTGACCAGCAAAAACAGCCACATCTTAGAGGTCAGAAAGCATAGAGAGCTTGTGAGAATTGCCAAATTGAGCTGAACCTTGCAAAGGAAATTAAAATCAAAACCAGAAGGGTTTTCAGCTGGAGGAGGAATAGGAGAGGAAGAGCACAGAGATCAAAAATGTGGCACCAAAACTGGATAAATGCTTTGCCTTGGGATGCAGTTCAGTGAGATAGGATGAGATGGCTCAACAGATTACTTGTCACTGCCAGCAAGCAGAGGCTCTGCTGAGCTTTCCCATCTCCCCACCACGGTGACAAAGCCTCACCCCATGTCTTGCACCAACTCCTTAACCCATTAGTAAACCAGCCTGGAAAAGCACGTGGCTAAAGTTCTTCTGCTGTTTTAGCAAGTTAAATCAGCTCAGCAAACTGATCCTCAGGTACCCAAGTTGGTGCCAGGGTAGGGTGAGGCCATGGGGAGGTGAAGGAGCAGGGAGGCAGCTCCTTCCCCTTGCAGCCTTTTTGGGTTTCAGACTGGCTCAGCTGCTTGTGATGGCACCACTTTCTTTTTGGGTGAGGATGTGGGTGAATTTGCAAATGAAAGGAAATGAGGATGAGGCTGTAAAAATGGGAATGGCCACATAGGAGGAGGAGGAATGGAGACTTGGGGACAGACAGACTCTGTCCCCAAATTCTGGAAGGAGAAGTGTGTCAATTGTCTTGCCCAGTAGCAATGATGCATTCAGTCATGGGTAGTTCATGTAACTGGTAAAAAGGATCTGGGCCTCATGGCTAAATAAGAAAAGCAGGAAGAGAATGAGATGTTTTGGGCAACTACAGAGCCATTAATTTGACCTCCAKGTTACACAAGTCTTTATAATAATTTTTTGAAGGGGAAAAAAACCCCTGACAACATGTAAATTAATAGAAAATGGGATAAAAGGCAACCAGTTTATCACAAGTATATTGTATCCTTTTCACCTACTGTGCAAGCTGATCCTCTTTATTCAGTCCTAACACAGAAGCCAGGAATTGGCTCGTTTTCTTCCGTCAGGATTGTTTTATTCATTGGCCGTTCACCAAAAATAAAAAAAAAAAAAATCCTATTTCAATAGCCTTGGGAAATGGATGTTCAGCAACATTCACTGTAGCTCGCTGGGTTTCTAAGAGCTTTACAGGCAGTGGGTACAACAAAGTGATATATCTTGGTGGTACAGCGGTGTTCATGGGTGCTGTCACTACASCCTGCTCTTGCAGAGCAAAAATCCCATCCCATCACTGCTGTGGCTTTCAAAACATCCTTCAAAGTGYAGCAGAGCCCTCCAAACAACATCTATAATTATGTGTTCTTCCCCGGGCTCCCCTCGGCTCTTTATTACTATTTTTGAAGGATTTTGCCCAGAAAGGTCTTTATACTCTGCAGGCACTGCTGAATTGGAATGGGAAGCAGGGTTCCTTCTCATTGTAAGGTAGGCAGGGCTGCCTTCCAGTTTCCCAGCTGCAGAGATTTATAGCTACTACCAGATTCACTAGGTGGCCAAGGTTTTATAACCCAATTGAACAGAATAAAACCATTTAGACTGAAGGCAATTTGATGCAGGACTCAATGACTTTCAGGAACTTGATGTATTACTGTGATCATGCAAGCTACAAAATTATATATATATATATGTATATGTTTGACAAATCGCTTTCAAAAACAATTTAATTATTTGGAATGATTTAATCAGGGTTGACAGGCCTGCAAAGCATCTCTGGGAATGAAGCAGAAAACCTTGAAGTGTATGGAAGATTTTCAATCTGTGTTWAATCCTGTTCCAAACAGAGTGGTTTGGTATCCTTCCCAAGGATTCAAACTCCCCTGAATACAAATTCCCCACGAGCATCTCCTGGGTTAGGCTCACCCCATTCATTTCTGGCCTGCCTGAGGCTCYGTGCAGCAGAGTGAAAGTGGCATAGCAAAGGAGACATCTACCTTCGACACCCTTGGCCAAAAGTTAGGGAGAAAATGTCTTCAGGACTGCTGGCTATCCCAGCAGCACTCACAAGGCATGAATTTCCAGATATTCAAAGTTTATTTGTTGCTGCTTCTGCATCTGCCTGTTGGAAATAATGGACTTCAGGCTCTGATCCCCTCGTATTTCAGAAACCCCAGTGCTTGATTGTATTAAATATTTCAGGTTGAATTTCTCCTGTGAATCAGACTCCAAGGAAGGCTTGCACAGTGCTCTCAGTGCAATCAAAAGAATGATGCATTTGTGAACTAAAAATGAACTAACGAGACTTTTCTGAATTAAGTTTGAGCAATCTGGGCTTAAACACATTTCCATGTCTGCTTTCCAAGCAGTTTTACCATGGGAATGGGTACCAGTGCTGCTGCCCTCATAGGATGGRCATTTCCAGGGTGTGTTATGAGCCTCTGTCCTGCCAAACTGTTCTGAGCCTTGGCTCTGCACTGGCAGGAGGAAAATGTGTGTCCTTTTGCTGCAGGAATGGAGATATTTGGAGTGGCTGTGAATGTTGATTGTAGTGATGTGAGCTCTGAGTCCCCAAAAAAATTTGCATCTGCAAAGTCATTTGGTAAGTGGAGGAAGAGATGAGTCTGGTGTCTGAAGAAATTGTCTAGAAATGAAAATTAGTGATTAAAAGCTAWGAATGACAAGAAAATATCTCAACAGGAGCCTTATCTCCAAGACTGGCATGTCTTTAAGTATAAAAACGGCTGCTGATGATTTTTCTCCCTGTAACCAAACTCGGAGGCTGCTCCCAGCCGGGCTCCTGTGGTTGCCCTTCCCCGCAGTTTTCCTTKGCTTTATTGCTTTCAGATGCTGCTCGGGGCGAGCTCCTGTGGAAGCTGTGTCACTGCCACCAGCACGGGGGATGTGGCTGGGTCTGAGGGGCTGTGAGGCGTCAGCTCAACCTCTGAGGGGTCTGACACMGGGCAGGAACGCCTGAGCTCAGCCACCAAACCAAACCAAAGCCATCTGTGCTGCTCCGCAGGAACAGCTCCGGCTGAGTTTTCCTGTACCAGGACACACTCAGRCATCAGGGGAGAGGAACTGGTGAGGAACTGATGGGAAAAACACCTACTAGGACAGTCCTTGCTGCTGTCCTCTCAGATCCCTTTGGCCCTTTTAGATCCATCCCTTTGATTCAGTGGTGTGAGCAAGCTACAGCTCTGCATATCTTTTCCTTCTACTTTGAAGCCCTCCTCCACGTTCATTCTGCTCTTACCCACAATCCTCAGATATCTTTCCAGGGAAAACAGTGCTGGATTTATTTACAGCACATCGTTATTTATTTTTGCAACCCTTTTTGGGGAGAAGGCAAAGGGAGGTCTGAGCTCTCCAAAGAGGACCTCAGAATGTGCTCTGTGCTTTCAAGGAAGGGGCATTTTACTTGAAGGATTTAAAGGGGAAAAAGAATGTGAACCCAGGTCGGGAGCCTGTTTTCCTCAATGCTTTCCATGTGATGTGTTTTTATAGTGCAAAATCCAGGAASRCMCCACAAGGAAGAGCAAACTCCTWAATGTTCCTTCTTTGAAAGCAASACCAAGTAAATAGTTAKTTATTTATTTGTTTGTTTTGCTCTCCGGAGTTGCCTTAGGTCATTTATTTTATTTTCAAACCCCCCTACACATGCATATGTCCTCCAGCATTTTTCCTATCTTAGAAGAAAAATGCCAATGAATTAAAAGGAGACATCTTGATGCTCAGGATATCCTGGGGAAGAGTTTTTTTATGGAGCAACTTAAGGTTTACGTAGAGTGAAATAAGGAGGGAGAGAGGAAAAAGGATGCTACCTATTTCTTTGTCATCCTTCCACCTTTTTTCATTTGCAGTTATCTATAGACAAAATTCAGTGAATGGCTGTCCCTGTCCCCAAATAGATTTTAAAAGCCAGGATGCTGAAAACATGGAGGCAAATGCAGGCACTGATGAAAATTGATGCTTGAAAGCTCAACAGAAGCCAAACCTCTTGGTTATCAATATTTCTTCTCCTTTCCCTCTAGAAATTATTTACCTGTCCTTCATCACAGTGGTGTTTAGAAGCCTCAGGTGTGCTACAGGCTGGTGATTTCAGCCAAGGGTTTCAGAATTCCAAGTCAATGCAACCCTTTGGACATGTGAGCTCTAAAATTGTGAAAATTTAGGTCTATGGGTAGAAGGCACAAGTCTTGGATACTGRAGTGTGCAGCTCTGTCAGGAAATATCTGACTGCTTGATTACCTTTGTAACAAGGTGTGACTTCACAGGGTCATCTGCACTAAAACCAGGGACAGACCCTGGCACTGACATCCCCTGCTCCACTGCATTTGTGATATTTGCAATTTCTGACCTCTGAGAGACCGTTCCTGTCTGAGGAATTTTACCTCACCAACCCCAGAGCATCAAACACGGAGTGATGAATGATGAATCCTCTCAATTCCCACTGCAATGAGTTTATTGCTTATGACAGGAGGGTTAAGGCTRAACAAGCAGCCTGATTGATTTCTGCCCAAGAGAAGGCTGAGTTTCAAGAATGCTGTTTACATAAAGGGCTGATCTTGATCTACCATCAGGGTAATTTTCATTTGTACCAGTATAAGACAGATCCAAACAAGGCCTTTGGCTGGCAAGGTATTTTAGGACTCTTTGAGGAGAGGCAGCTTTGTGAAAACACAGATTACAAAGASAACTTTCACAGTTCTTGATGCAGAAGAAAAGCATGGGAAGATGTGCCTTTGATGCTGATCCTCTGAAGAGTCTGACATGCCAGTGAGGTACAGACTGGACCTTCCCTGCCAACATTTCAGTGTGCYCTGGCTGGACCAGAGCTGTTGGCAGTCATGGGGCTCCTTCTGGGCTGGTGGAACTGCCCAAAATTTGGATCAGYAGAGATGCTGGTTCAGTCTTGGTTTTGCTGGTATAATCTGAGTCCTCACCTCCCAGTTTAGTTTTGTCTGGGAGTGACTCAACATGTAGATTAAAATAAGTACTACTTCCCAGAGTACAAAAAACTTTATAAAGAAGATGAATGGAAGAACAGGAGTTGGAGAAAAAAAAAATTAACTCTTTCTCCCAATTCACTGCCCAGTGGACTTCATACACATGATGGTAGTCACAGTAACCTCTGCAGTCATTCTGGAGTGAGTTTTCCTGGACTTGTTTTGTTTTGTTTTGTTTTTTAAATAATTGCTAAAAAGATCTTMGTCCCTGTCCTGCCTGCTAACCAACATACCCTATCAAAGGTGAAAGGGAGCTTGGAATTTGCCTGTGGTTTTGTGGGAGAAAACCTCTAGGAGAGCAATARCAAAGTTTTCAAGATAATGAATATGAGTTGAGGATGTATGATGCTTTTGGAAAGCCCAGATTGAAATCTGAAAATCAATGAAAATCGATTAAAACTTTTAGCAGTRGACAAAACCCCAGGAAGATTAATGACTTTTAAAGGCATAATCCCACATCACTCTACTTCCACAAGGCAATCAGACTTATTCATATTTGTCTCCTAATTGCTGTGGAATATGCAGCAACAGAAGTCTTCTTTAAAAATTGATCTGATAAAAAAATATTCGGCCTATTTTACATAGGATTGATCCTTTCCTGGCAATGGTCTGTATGAGCTCATGCATTCCCTTACAAATACAATTGCAGCAATCCTTTAATATCCAAAGTCTACCTAAAATGTGCATTTTTCAAAGTTGGAAGACAAAATGSAGAAATTGCTGAAGTTGATAGATAGATAGTTTATAGTTCATTGTAATAGGAACATAGGAAATCACCCTAAGAAAATTACAATCACAGGGCCAGAACTACAGTGCACAGAAATTGATATAKCTCCCTCAACTTCACTTCAATGAAGTGCATTTATATCAGAATCTGATTTATTTTCTGTGTCTAGCCTGACTGAGGAGCCTGCTCATCAGCTTCTCTGTCATGTAAAATCCATTTATTTAACACTGCTCTCTTGGAATAAAAATGGAGACCAGAAGACTCTAAAATCAAAGAGAAAATCTTAACTCCATATTTAATAAAGGTCCCAATATCGCATAGCGTGTTCTTGATTTTAATAACAAATCTAACAACCACAGACTACCCCTAAATTACCGGGTTCTGATACTTTCAGATACTTTTCATTAAAGAGATTTTACTCCACAGACTCCCACTGGAATCTGTGGGGACGCCTGGAGAAATCAAGGCATGACCCAGTGCAAGTGCAGCATCAAGATCTTGCTTCTTTGAAAATGTCTTTAGAAGCACTTTCCTAACACATTCCTTTAGAAACTGGGAGTATTCTGCCCAGAAATATAGTACTGTCTGCCCATGGAAACGGCAGTAACTAATAATGTTGATTTTCCATTCTTCTCTCTGTTTCGGTGTATCAGGAGGCACTTAAAAGATTTCTGAGTGCCTAAGAATTAAATTAGAAACAAAGTCACAGAAGTGAGCAATCCAGCACTTAATGCAGTTTCTATATGGAGTTGTAGGAGGCTGCAGCCAGAAGGAAAAGAAAAAGAGGATTTGCTTCTCTTCATGGGTGCAAACTAGGACCACCCCTGGGATCCGAACAAGTTTCGCTGGAAATCCTGGAAACACAAGCAAAATTTGTGTTTTCAAAGCTTAATCCAAAGGTAGCTGAAAATTTGTGAGAGCATCATCCTTTATCACCTCTGGGCCAGCAGATAAGTTGTAGTTTTAGGCTGCACATTCTTTCTGTGCAAATTCTGTGCAATTTTTTGCCATTTTTTTCCAGTCCATTGTGGTCAATGTCCTTCTGAGTCCTCTCTGCCAGCAATGCTTCAGTTGTCCCTGGGGCCTGATGCCATCAGGACAGCCCGCTGCACCGAGATCTTCAAGTGAAAATAAAACTGTCAAGCTCATCTGGCTTCTCTAATGGATATAAATGAATCCAGCAATGCATGCCAAGCTTTTCATGAGCTGTATGGTGTTATAAAAAACATGCTGCCGATGAGGTTAAAAACCCCATCCTCTCTGCCTTGTGGTTTAGGAYATATGTGCTGTACTGGAATGCTGGAAATTGCAAGATGTGTTAGTTTAGGCACTTTAATAAGAATGTCTATGTTTATGAATTGGCTTAATTTGACTTCTTTACAAGCAATATCAGTTCACCCTGTCTTGAATTGTCTTTTTTTTTTGGTGGTTTAGACGCCACTGCTATTACTGGCTCCTGCCTGACTGCATATTTGACAAAGTTTGTCATGAGGTCGTGATTTTCTGTCATCACTAAAGAGGTGGCTTTGGAGTGACTGCACAGAGACCTTGCTGCCATCTCAGACCATGCATTCCAGCTTTCCTGTGTTTCTTCCAAATAAATAAAAATGTGAAATTACCTGATAAAGACACCTAAAAAAAATTAAAGAACAAAGAACCCAAAATGCAGAATCATCCTACGCTGAAAATGGTTCTTTGTCTGGATGTTACCTTYGGCCTGTCTTTGCTTTGGTTCCCATCTGTATGATTATGTGAGCAGTCATGCTGTCCAGCAACAGGTTTAGTTTCCTGGTGAAGCTGCATCCCACTGCTCTGAAGAGGTAGCAGGCAGACTGAGAGGTGGAAAGGCCAGCAAAGCAAAGCTGCTCAGGCTTGTGAAGTTTCAGAGAGCTTGTGGGTGCAGAGGGGACCAGGCTCTTGTTTGCCCAGACAGAGATTCCCCACCACAGACCTGCCAGTCACTCTGGTCATATTCACCTCTGGACATCCATGGGCTGTGCATTGCCCTGTCTCCATCACTTTTGGCAGCACTGCTTGGGTTTAGGACTGGGACAGAGTTTTCATGCTGTTTAGTGAAAAGCTGAGAGCTCTGAATCAGCTTTGATCTCTGGGATTCTCCAAACTTATCAAAACAAATCCAGTCTTTGGTGACATCATTGTTGCCTGACATTAAAAACCAACCAACCAAAAACAAACCAAGCCCCAAACTGACCCTGTGCTCTCTTTTGTGTAAGCGCAAATCATCAGATATGAAACTTCCATATTTGAGAGATTTCTGTTTGGTTTTCAAATTTCAAAGCAGGCTCATTCTTGCCAGAACCTCTGGTCTTTGTGATAAGTCAGTTACAGACCCAGATCTTATTCTTTGCTTCATGTCTCTGCTGAATGGTGTGGAATTACACGTTTTCTACTGGCTTAGTTCAGGAAGCTCTGGGGAGCTGGAAATGAGTGGTGCCAAATCACTTGAATTTGCTAATACCTTTCAACTCTTTTGGAGYTTGTTCCTACTCCTGCATGTGTTTGGGCTGTGCTGATGACATTTGTGCATATCTTTACATCCTGAACCACCTGCTTGTGCAAAGAAAGGGGTGAGCACAGTGACAAAGCCTTGTTCTGCCTTTACAAGGGTGTGGGGTTTGGCTCCTGCAAGTCCTTCCTCTGTGGTCGAGGGGTTACAAATCCAGAGGCTGGGAAGAAATTTCATAAAGGAGAAAAACCCAGTCACTGGTCACTTCAGTGAGCAGAGGAGTTATGCAGATGGATGTTGTAGCTGTGATGGTCTCGGTATTCAAGAAAACCATGGTTTATGGAAAGAGATAATGTTTTTATTAGTCCAAATGATTAAGAGGCTTGGAAAAGAGCTGGCAAGCTTTCAAGCATGTGAGACCTGAAGAAAAACGCTGAGACAYARCCTATGAATGAATTTWAAGATTTAAGGCATTTATCTTTTATTTGGACTCCTTCACAATTTCTTAGTATTAGTAACTGACACTAATTGGAGTTTATAAATGAGGTGAAAGTTCTCTTTTKACTGTCCTCCCCTTAATGGAGGGTATTTGTCTCTATAGGGAGGTTATTAATTTCTCCACTTTGTCCCTACTGAGTGTCCCGTTTCTCCACTGAAACATTTTTRCATTGGCTGCTGTCTGTAATTTACTGACACATGGGAGAGGGTCACGGCTGCCATGGAACCCAACCAGAAACTGCTTTGTCCCTCTGGACACACTCCAGGTCACCCCCTATGGGGGATGTTCATGATACCTGCYCTCCTCTAAATTTGGGGGCCAAGTGAACAACAGGCTGAGCTCCTTAGACTCCATTCTGCTGGAGAGGGAAGAGTCTTCCAAAGAGTGTTTCAGAGCATCTGATTCAAGCTGCACCCTAAAGGACTGGAGGAACAAATGGAGAGCTTTAGGAAAAACAGCCCCAGCTGCACCTCACCAAAATTTAGTCTCCTACATGAGGTAGGAGAAGATAACTGGACGAGTTATCTAGGTCTGAATTGAGGAGGGCCAAGTTTAAAGTTTGATCACTAAAGCAGGTAAGTTGAATCTTCCCTTTTGTGTTTCTAAGATGCTACAGGGGACAGGAAGAGGCTGTGAGTGTGCTCTGGCACCTTCCTGCGCAGGGTGGGCATCTGCTCTGGGTGTCCCAGATAACACATTGCCTCCCTCCGCTCAGCTTGAGCTCATTTCAAAGTTATGACTGCTCAGCAAGTCACTACATTTTCTGGCTGCCCGTCATCTGATACTGGAAAATGCTATTCAGTCCTTTCAGCACGTCTGATGAACATTGTACTTAGTGAAAATTTTAGTTTCCAGCTTCCACAGGCTGGAATGGTGAAAAGTTACCATAAAATAGAGGTTTTCGATAACTTGCTGAGAGTTGAAAACACCACTTTTGTGCTAAAGGAGGTAAATTTTAACTTTACTCAGAACTTGAGTTGTCTGCAGGTTGCCAAGGACACCCCMGTCTCATCATTATGCAACCAAAAAKATGATAATCAGCACTATGTCAGCTCCTGTAGGACAGGTAACCAACAAAAAGTGACCAGCTGTGTGAATTACATAATTCTCCATGCATCAGCAACTGGAAATAAACTGCCATGCCCATCCTCCACTCATGCTGGAGGTGCACCTCCCATTAAATTTGACTTCTGTGCAGAAGCAGGTTTGTGTACCCCATCAGACAATAAATATCTAAATTGCCAAATGCTGGTCTGATTCCTGCTAGAGCATCAAATGGATTAAAAGCATTGCCTGTGTTTGATGATGCTGTTATGGCTCCTGTAGTGTATTATGAATCACTACTAACAGTGCTATTTAAATATATATTTAGATTATATATATATATAAAATATAACAAGATATTTATATGCCTCATCTGTTTCAGAATAAGCCTTGTAATGAAGGACAGGCTTCCATTTCTAGAAAGCATCTCACACTTCTCAAGCATAGCTGCAATTTAAATCA
Source organism: Malurus melanocephalus (assembly GCF_030028575.1). Lineage (NCBI taxonomy): Eukaryota > Metazoa > Chordata > Aves > Passeriformes > Maluridae > Malurus > Malurus melanocephalus. The sequence continues at coordinate 104,987 of NW_026623446.1, read as the reverse complement.
TTAACAAGAATAGTAGTAAATAGCAGCTCACAACTAAATACATCTCAAAAGATGTGGAGCTGAATTAATGAGGTAACAAAATAAAAACTATTTTTAAAATTTAAATATAACTAATTTATTCCTTATACTAATAAATACCAAAAAATGCCAGACTTTCAGTGCTGGGTTTCCTCCAGTTTCTGGAGCAATGATACACCACAGGGGAACAAAAGAGATGCACTGAGCTCTAGCAGTGCCAGGGAATTCCCTCCATAAAAACTCACAGATGAGGCTGGGAAGGGGACAATCCTCCCCTCTGCAAAGGAAGGGAAACAATTCCTCCCAGACCCAGCAGCTGGCAGTGAATTTAACCAGGTGCATTCGATCCTCAGGCTTGGCTGGGAATGGCTCCACACTTTCAGGCAATCCATGTGTCCCATCTCCAGCTGCARTCAAGCTTTTAATCTTCAGAGGAAGGTGAAAGAAAGACAAAAAGGGCAGCCTGAGAGCCAAGTAAGGTCTCAACGGGGGAGCATTGACGTTCTTCTTATTAAATTATTGCATAGCTTTAATACATGGACTTTGTTAGCAATATTTTGCTTCATTTCCTGAGGAAATGAGTGTTATGCAGCTGTGCTCTGGTTGTTTGTTTGTCTGTCAGGTTTACCCCCATTTAATAATTRTTGAGGCTGTTGGCTGGTTCCAGTGCAGTTTGAAGGAAGGGAAAAGGCATCACAGAATAATGCTTGAAAATATTTAGGAATCTTAGCAGTGGGGTACAGGACAGAGACWAAGCCTAGTGGAAAAGGTCACAGTRTGGRTTCAGCACAGTTGTTCARCATGAGAGAATCCACATGGAAGGGAGMCACAGGAAGCCCAAGAAATATTCCCTAAGTCCCAATGCTTAAGGAACAACATGTTAATAAATTCTTTTATAACCCCACTAGAATTCTRACTAAACTGGCCCATTCCCCAGGATTCTTTTTAACTCCCTATTTTATATTCTAGCAGCTCCACTTCTAGCCTGTGCATCCCCTGCCCAATCCCATGACCTCTCCACCTACCTGCTACCCTAAAACAAACCCTACTTTTGACCCTACAGATCAAAACAACAACACATTTGCCTTTATCCTTATGTTCAGTTAGCAAGAAGAAAAAGAAAGAAAAATCCTTTTATTGTATATTTTGGAAAAAAATGTGTTTGTTTCTTTCCAGCTTGTTGACACTGACACTTTTTTCCCTGTCGGAAAAATCAATTTYAGATGGTAAYGAAAAATCTGACCAAAATYTCCTRTCTCARTCTGGGTAAAAMRAGRCATYTGAGTCAATGTAGTCAATCCAGAGYCTCCTGGCACTTCTTTAGAGCTGTCCAGGTTGTCTTGCTTGGCTCTTGGCACTGAGATAGTGACTCCCTGCTGTGAAATAGATGCAATGCCTTAACAAGGGCTCTCCAAGATGCCAAAACATTGTTTTACCCCATGGAAAACTTTTCATTGACTCCAGAGGAGGGGAAGGCCTAACTGGGCAGGTATTCCTCAGCTTTGCTCAGTGTGGAGAAATGAAGGAAGGTCTCTACAGCTCTCTGTGGAGTTTTCACAGATGCCCACACATCCACTCACCTGGGCAAAAGAATTCAGAAAACACTTGGAGGAAGAAGAGCTTTTTCAAACAACAATGGCACAAGAAGAAAAGAGTAGGAATTGGTTGTAAATAAGCTCTCACCGGGAAATTGGAAGAAGACTTCTAGCCATCAGAACACTGAGGTTTCTCAACAGCATTTCCATGGAAAGAACAGAGGAAAACACAGCTTGTTGCACTGTGGGACTGCATGATGGGATGGCAGTGAGAGCAGGAGCTGCGCCCACTCTGATAAACAGAGGAAGCTGTAATGATGAGAAAAAACATTRTATTAGCCATTTGACTGAGAAAATGTTAAACCCGAATTCATCCTCTTGAAAACTGAGTTTATATTTAATGTAACTATATTGTTAATCCTGCTGGCTTTATTTCTTGTAGAGCTGAGCACACTCTGAATGGCAGAGATGGCTCTGGGYTCTTCTGCTGGAGTGGGGGATGCAGCCACCACTCCCAAAATCTCTGCCCTGAGACATTGTGCTGACATTTTTACAGGAGGCAGAAGCTGTTCCTCCACAGGGACATAAAGCACTCTAGCTCACTTTCCTTTTTCTCCCACCTTGTCCACTTCATTGCAAACACAATACAAAAAAAAAAAAAAAAAAAAAAAAAAAGAAAGTTCATCTTATCTCCCTGGTGGAGCAGAACAACTGAGGATCCATATATAATTGACTGAGCTGGGTGAATATCAAAACCCTGCCATGATGCACAGCATTACCCGGGCAGGCATCTCCCTTTTCCTGCAGGACCCAGATCCAATCTGCAGCACTGTTATCCTACACTGAGCTGACTCGTGCCACCCATACCTGCTGCTGTCCCATGGAGAACATCTTCATTTTGTGTTATTGCACAGGAAATGGGAGAATGGGAAGGGGAAGAACCCAAAGCACAGCATAAACTTGCAATCCAAAGCGTCCTCATCCTGTCTCAGCCAGGCAAGTGGGGCAGTGAGCAGGACAGCTGTCTTTCAGTGCTTTCAAGATACATTTCAAGCTGTGCACAGCTGGAGCTATTCAGTAGCACACGAAGGAACTCTGTACCCCTGCCAAGCCTCTGCAGCTGCCAAATCTGCCTTTATTAGCAGCAGCAGCAGCATTTCTCCTTCTCCGTAGCTGAATACAGAACAAGTCTGACATTATTTTTTGTTCAACYTTCCCAAGCATGCTAAGGACATCACAATAATCACTTTGTGTGTGTGTGTGTGCATGTTTGGTAAGTGTTTTCCTCTGCCTGTACACATGCAAACACCCCCACACACGAACACACACTGGGCTGGATGCTRAAGCATTGAGCATCTCTTTCCTATTCTGGTCAGTTGTACATCTCAGCTGCCTTTAAACCTCTTGTTTCTCATTATCTGTGAGCTCTCCCATGAACTGGTCTTTGTTTGGGCCGTGCTGCTCTTTGTAGGTGGCATTCTCATCCACACAGATGGCTGGAACAGCCCTTAAGTCCCACTTAAGTTCTATTTTAAGGATCTAAGTGGTTCTCAAGTGCTCTCCACGCCTCTTCTGGAGTGAGGTGAACTTCAGCCTGTGCAAATACCTGCTCTGTACAAGTGAGTCAGGGTAGTTATGTCTGACTCMGTTTTTCTTAGCTCTCCTTTGCTGCCCATTTGGGAGCCACAGCTGGTCACCCACCAATCAYCAGATTTTAAATGATCTCTTCAGTCAAGCCTACTTAGAGCCCRGTCATGTACTCCAAATAATGGGAATTCCCTTATTTGTCCAAGGCSGTGTTTGGGCTTCATTTGCACCTGAAAGCTTTGAGACCAGGTTTCAAGCAGGGCTGATGCAATGGGGCRTGTGAAGGCATGAAAATCTCCTCTTCTGGAGAACACAAACTTCACAGATGAGTCACAGRCAACCCAGAGCTTGTCCCAGCTCTCGGGGCAATGCTGGAAAGGACATTGTCAGGAATTCTAACCTAGTTGAGGTTATATAATGGACATGAATAATTTCTAAAAACAAGTTCAAGTGCTCTTAACATTTAATGGCTATTCATAGTGTGTGTGTATTCATAAATATGTCTATATCGATTCCCTGAGTACCTGGAGCAYTTGGCAGACAATGAGGGTCTACACTACACAAAAGCCACTGTGATTAGGCAAATACTTCAGTTTCCATTTTTCAGGTAGGAAAACTAAAACTGAAAATTTCTCTGGTTTTCCTGTCCCTGTCAGAGAAGTGTGTGTAAGAACTGGGAATACAGCAAAGCTATTTTACTCCTGTGAACTGAGTAAATCATCAGAGAGTCATGGAAGCAGAACAATGTATGTTGGTAGAGACTTAAAAATCCCACAGTCTGACCACTTGCTCAAAAATGAGCTTAGATCAGGTTATTCAGGACTTATTCCAGCTGAGTTTTGAATATCCTGAGGGACAAGCATTTCACAACCTCACTGGGCCAATTGGTCAGATATCTGGCTACCCTCACTGGGAGATTTTTCCTAATACCTACCTGGAAGTTCTACTCTTGTGAGTTGTCTCCATGGCCCCTTGCCCATGTGCACCTCTAGGAAGAGCCTGGCTCAGTCTTCACTGTATTGTATTCTCATAAAAATGAATTATGACCACTTATGTCACCACCTCATAAGGTTTTTTGCTTTATTGCTACATTTTTAATAGCTATGGTAAAGTCTTTATTTTGTTAAAAAAATGACTTCTGATGACACAGCTAAGTATGTTCCGGATACTGCAGAAGAAATTGTATTTAGTGTAGTCACTCCCTGCTCTCAGTGAAGCRGAAAATCAATGCAATATGTGCATCTTGTTGGGGCCTACACTTGCTTGTGAAGGTTTTCCTGATAACTCTGGCCATGCTAATGCTTTTCTCCAAAGGAAGTTTCCCTTTCTCCTGGGATTCATCCTCTGCAGATGCAAATTGTCATCACCCTATTAAGTCAACGGGACCATGAYGACTGCACTTGCCAAGTTGAGTCGAATAAAGCCTCACCAAAAAAAAAAAGAGGCATGAAACTTTAGGGAAAGGATGTTATAAACACCATGAACCTGCACAGTGTGTRTCGCTTTCTTTTGGTGCAATAAACTTGCTCCTGCTGTCTGTGGTGAGGTGTAATACAATATTAAACTTGTATAGCTGTCAAGTAAGATACTGGTGCTGGCATTAAAATYTAATTTTCTGTTTCCTGTGCTAATTCAATCCTAATTGGCAATTRTGTACATGTAGGCATATGCTCACTGTAAACATGTAGGTAGGTGTCTGTAAAGTATATAGAAAATACCATGTATGTCTGTGAGGAATGTTTAATTCACCTTTTGGAGGGTGTGAAAATACCTTTTTGGATGAAGGGATGAATAGAAAATTGCAAAGGGTTTTTCATTTGGTGGTAATCTTTCTCTTGTTAGAAAAAGGCAAAASCTGATATACATGCTACAGTCACATRAAACAATAATGACAGCCCAGATCTGGAGGGAACCTAAAGGATTTCACATCTTTTCTACTTTATAAAACAAACTCAAATGGAAAAGRAAGCCAGGGAGTGGCTAATTTGTGGTGTCATTTCTGCAAAAAAAAATGTGCAATTCTTTTGGGTTTGCTGGTAACAGGGCACCAGGGGACCACAGGAAGGACCACATTCAAACATTATTGGTATTTTTCTGTAAATCATGGGCTAACAGGGGTATTAATGCAAGCCAGATTTGGCCCTGTGCCTTTTTAGCTCACCCTCCTAATGCAAGGAATTATTCTGACAAGTATTTCTGTGCCTGCTGTGGTGGTGTCCTCCAACTGCCTTTATTCTGCTGTTCAGAATTAGTGACAAAGAGAGAAAGAATAACTGCAACMAACTGAACAAGTTATAGGATGAGTTCCTCAGAGCAAATGCTCTAGGGCTGCTCTTAATGGCAATTTTGTTCCATCCATAWAAAGCTGAGCAAGCTGGACCCCTCTCAGATGTTTGCAGCATAGCTGCCCTTTGCTATTAATTTTTTGAACAGCTTTTCTTTGGTCCAAGAAACTAATTTATTGCAACAGACCTTGCTCAGAATAGGAATGAAATTCCATCAGACTTCAAATGAACTCTAATTACACTGCGAATAGGTGGCAGGAGTGTTCCCAAGTTCAGCACTGCAGCTCTGCAAACAGCCAAAGAGTGTTGTGGATTTAATTTTAGTTCRTGTATGAATTGTTTGGAGTGGTTTTATTATTTTATTTTACAGCTATTTCTAAAAACATTTTTAAAAAAGGGAAAAATTCATAACAGCAAACACATCTGTGCTACATATTTTCCCTGTGTGGCACTGCAACAGCTTCAGTCTACAAAAATTAATGGACTGTAACAATATGGTTGGAATTTAAATGCGGAGTTGGCGCCAGAATCAGGAAACAGACAACATTCCCTGATTGTAGAAACATGCAGATCACCTTTTCTCACTTATGCAGCTTTAAAAGGAAGGACATCCCTACGGGGGTCCAGTTTATATTGTCAGCATTCAATCTATCCATTCATCCACGGTACTGTGCTGTCCTGCTCCCTCTGCTAAGATGCACCAAACTGATTCCCTCCAATGATGACATAATTTTTCCTCAATTACTAAAYATAAAAATTTGTCCAAGAGTGTAGCTTTCATGGAAGAGAGTTTGGCATAGAGAGAATTTCAACAGTTTTTTTTAATCCAAGTCATACATTGTGTCTAACATTCCCACTGGCCTCATGCATGAGATATTGATCTTCAAATCTGTAATCACAGGTTCAGTTCTCACATGGGTTACACTTTTTCTTCCCAATTAAAAGAAAAGAAAAACAAAACAAAACAAAAAACAAGGAAAAGGACTGCTTAGTGTGCAAAGAAGCACAAAGGTGTACATTAAATAAGTGCTGTGCRGAGACATTTGAGACATTTGCACATTTGTTGAGAACTGCAGTGGTGACTATGACAAGCTATTGATTTAAATGAGGTCAATAAAGACTTCCACACATGTTTTCAGGTTCAAATAGTCTTTTTTTAGGAAAAGGACAAGGATGCACTTAACTTGATTGTTTGATCAGACTGCATGTAYTCTGTCACCAAAGGATGGGACAGTCAAACCTGTGGGGATTTACTTGCTTTTAAAAAGTACTGGACAACCAGACAAGGATTAACTGGCTTCTGGATGCTCTTCTCCCCACTGTGGTTCAACAGTCAAGGAGTCTCTAATCACTTTATCTTAAAAATTGTATGCAGACACTAAATGATTGGTTTTTGGCTGCTGCACGAGCTTGGCAATAAGTCACAGAGACAGAATCTCTAACACCCAGACAGAGAATATTGCTTGTTACAGGTGCACTTTTTTTCCTCWTATAGCAGCTCTCTCAGTGTGACTRTCCATAGAACAACAGGGTGAGCTTAGCAGAATGAGGTGCTTACTTCTGTTAGATCATATGGTACAGCTGGAAAAATTAAAGATATTTGTGTACACAAGCCCTATCCTCCACATCTGAAAGAGAAACAGCAGCTCAAAGCTAAACAAAAATGGGCAACACTTGTTTTACTGTATATCACAGGCCATATATGTATAGGRAAGGAGCTTAAGGGACAGAAATTATAAGGTGGGTAACTCCTGGGGGCCAGGTGGAGAGCCCATGGTTATTGGTGCTGTGAGTTTCACCTGCCAGGTGTACCTTTGTCAGATATTTCTGTAGGTTCCCTTTGTACCTCGTGGAAAGTTTGAATGCTGAGCTTKAACTTACCCAAATTTGGCTCACAGAGGGCTGGAAAGGGTTTCTTAGCTTTGAATGATTTCTTTCATATCCCAGAGCTGGTGTCTGTCCCTCAAGYCAAGATCCAGTGGATCATGACTCARATCCTGGTAAATCAGGTACTCATGTCCAGGAGTAACAATCACTGGAGCAGCTKCATGTCCCAAAGTGACAGCAGATCATCTGAGACACAGAGGACAGCCCTGACTGCCCAGTTAACCTGCAGTGAGGGGAAGTAAAACACATCAGCTCAAGCCTCAGCAGGGACCCTAAAGCCCTGCATTTAAGCTGTCATCTGCAGCAGCCTCAGAAAGCACACACGCCACTTTACCCTGGCTCAGTTGGTGCCCAGGGAGAGAATTTTGTATCTGAACCTTAAAAAGCATTTCAAAGCCATCATATGCAAAATACATTAATCTWGGAGATCTTCAGCATCTCCTTTCCACTGGGAAGGAACAGGTGGAAGGCAAGGTCACATGCCTCAGGAAGGATTGGATGTGAATTTGAAGGCTTGCCTGTGTTAATTTAAATTCCCTTCCTTGGATCTCASAGAAAGAAKAGCCTTCATGGTGCCACATTCTCAYATCCAAACAACCAAGGCAGGCTCTGCCCAGGGAGACCATGAAATAGGAGAAGCCAGAGATGTGAAGTGAGAGAAGTGAAAACTAGGGGCTCACAAATAACAGCCTTTTAGGACATTTGGCTCTTTGCCTACGACAGTCTTCATTTGATTTTTCCAAACTGAATTACCACATATAATGGGAGGGACAGTTTAATTCCTACCCATGTGAATAACCAAAAGAAGAGGTCCAGATTTGAAATCAGTGTTCATTCTGCTTATTTTACCAATTCCTTGTCTTTTCTCTGTATTGTAGACTGGCTAACTTCAATCACCTGTAGTGTCCTAATTTGGAGATTCCAGGCATGGGCACCCAAGAATTGAGATTTGACATTTCTCCTTYATGGATTTAATTCAATGTATTTTATAAAAATAAGTGCTTCTTGCCTGCAGAACAGGGGTCCTGTGGGCCACCAACTTCTATTAATAAGTTGGCCTTCAGCTTTTGAAAAAATCTTCATAAAGTTTGTGCGTGGGCAAAAATCATATTTTTCCAAAAACATTGCTGAGGTCTACAAGATGTTGATWTTTTTTTGTGATTTTTTCCAATATAAATTAATTAGTAACCTTCCCACACACCATTTCACAGTTTCAGCTTCCACTCAGGCCTCTGGGATCCCCTGGCTGCTTGATTCATTCATTTATKAGTATAACTGATGTCAATTTGTTGTTTCAATGGGCAGGGCAGTCTGCCAGCTCATTCTGTGACAAACTGATTTTAACACTCTAAGATTCTCATTTCTGCTGCAGTGCATTAAGTGCTTTATTGCTGAAATGTGTGCAGTGACACTAATGATGGATTTACTGTCCCTCTGAGCTTGCAGGTGGAGAGAAATCCAGGCCTTGCTTGGCTGGATAAATTCAGCATCTCCCTTATAGCTGGAAAGTGTTGCCCAGGAATGACCAATTTCAGATTTGCACCTTTGAGTGCAGGAATGGCCCAAAACACCAATTTGAGGTACTATAGGTACAACAGACAATGAAAAAGGGCAGGTAGTTCTGAAAATGAAGATGTAAGACAGCAAGATCTGTCAGCTCAGGATAACACATATTTTGAGTCATTTATCTTCTCCTGTGCTTAAACACTTTTAGTTTCTCAGCCAAGTGTGGATGCTCAATAGCAGATCTACACAATTCCTCAGTTCCCTCTACTGTGCAATTGGCAAGAATTTGTCTCATTATAATGACAGAGCAGAGATCTGTGGCTGTGGCAAATACTAAGTGTGCTTATTTTCCAGAGCACTCCACATTTGTGGACATCAAAGATGACAAACAAGAAAAGGATCAGTTTTCCCATCTCATACTGTCTCCTTGATATTCACAGAAGCACAGAATAGTTGGGGTTGGAAGGGACATATTCAGTATTTCAAGATTTTTTYTTTYTTTTTTTTCGCTTTTTTTTTTTTTTTGCTTTTGCTGATATGTGGCTTTGGAGTAAACCTGCAGTCCCCGACATTCAGAGAGTTTTAATTTTAAAAAACTGGATGCCTCTCTGAGCCCTCCACCATTGCTCAATTAGTGGTTTGGCATCTGCCATAGCAAAACTTGGTTCTACCTGGCTGAATGATGAAGACACCAATCATCTGCAAGCAGGTGGTGCAACAAAGAGAACTTTTCAAAGAGAAGAATTTTAACATGCTCTTAGTTCCCAATGAAGTGGATTTAAGCACATTCWTAAAGGACTTCTGAGTAAGGACGGATATATGACCATTCTTAAGAGATTTCCTGAATCCTTCCATAAGATGGCTTTTCACTGGGTTCAATAAGATTGGACTGGAAACCAGAAACCCTTTTCCTAAGTTTTGGTGGGTTGTATATTTGTTCAAAATTTGCCAGTGTAAAGGGGGTAGAACAGCATTTAAACATGAAGCAAATGAACGAAACAAGATACCAATTGAAAACAGAGATTCTGCCATGGAGAAAATGGTCATTTAATTTTTCCTTCATATGTTTGTGAATTCAAGAAAGCAATAAAACAATAAAGCCACCCAATTTCATTAGGTGGTTGRAAAAAGTGCACATCATCAATGGAGATATTAGGTTGCACGAGTGTCATCACCAGGCTCTTTTAATGGCCTTTCAGTGCTGCAAGGCTGAGTGTTTTATTCTGGGTTGTAGCCCCAGCTCCATTTAATTTCAGTGGACACATGCTCTCCATCTGTGTGTCTGGGACACTTCCTACCCATGCCTTCGAGAAGGARCATTTCCCACATGCCTTCTTCTGAGCTGTCAGAAGCAGCCCTCTAATTTATTGGACTGACCTGATCACGTTAAATGGGTTCAGCCAAAGAAAGTTCAATAAAAAYCGGGTACAGYRCAAGAGGAAATGTGTGCAGAAGGCTCCTGAAACAAGGTGCAGAAACAAAATGCTTCTGGCAATGTGTTCATAAAGTTGCAAGCAAAAAAGACAGCACAGCTCAATGGATTGCTGCAGTTTAGTGATCAAATGGGCACCTTCAGCCCTSTCCAGCAAACAGAGCACTGCAAAGACATAAATGTTTATGGGTGTTGAGATTTGGCTGGATGCAGGGTAACAGTGCATATTTATACAATTTAGGAAGGAACTAACTTGTTACTTTCTGCARTAAAATCATGTATGGCAAGAGGTTCACCCTGATGAGGAAGTTTCCAGCACTCTCCAGAGCTGTCCCTTGTACAGGAAACTWTAAGTTGCTTTCTGGAGCATCTCCGTGGGACAAGGCAGTGTTGTGACAGATGACTGAACACAAGATTTTCTAAAAACATAAAGATGTATTTTCAAATTGACATGTAGGTACACATTATATATTTTGTTGATACATTTTCTATTGTAGGGCTATGCAATACAATATCTCTGTGAACATTACATATCAAAATCCATGTATATTTATTTAATATTTTTCTCAGAATCATTATACCCAAAGCTTCCTTTCTGCCAGGTATGTGGCCTTGGGCATCAGTCTGTGACATCTGTATGTTTGTTTTTAAGTGCAGTTTTGAGAATGATGCTTTCCTGTCTTTGAAATTTAATTYGTGGTCAACTTGACACAAATTTTATAGTGGTTTGGTTAAAAAAGGAAGAAAAAAGAAAATGGGGGAAAAGACGGGGGGAAAGGGAAAATGTTGTTACATGTTTGTGAAAATAATTTTTGCTTGTGTATTTTAAAGAGCCTGCAGAACTGAATTATACTTGGTGTCTTCTTTGACTTGAGTTTGGTGAAGTTATTCTGGGGTAAATAAGAATCCCTCAGCCTCATCTAGGAAATTGATATGTTATGCACTTGGTTAGTAACAAAAAAACAAAAAAAAACAANCGCTGGCACAGCACGAGACACTGGAAAGTCCTTGACTTAGTGTAAGCATTACTTAGCAACAACCAAAACACCAGTGCGTTATCAACACGAGCTTCATTCTAAATCCAAAACACAGCACTGTACCAGCTACAAGAAGAAAAGTAATTCTATTCCAGCTGAAACAAGATCACCTTCCTCCTCTAATTTGCTAAAAAAATTAGAAAAGAAAAGAAAAAGAAAAGAAAAAGAAAAGAAAAAGAAAAAAAAGAAAAGAAAGGAAAAGAAAAGAAAAGAAAAAAAAAAAAAAAAAAAAAAAAAAAAAAAACAAAAAAAAAAAGCCTCTGTCCTATGAAAGTGATAAAGAAATACAATAATCTAGTAAACACAGGCAGACAACTGAGCAGTGTGAGAGTGAGTGGTCTGAAGTATTATAGGATGTATTTGGAAACCTCTCTTGACAATTATCCTTTTCAGCAGCCAGAAGCTGACTGGCAGCAACCACACTCCCAAGGAAATGTTACTGTGAAAGTGTTATCTTCCCATCCTTAGAGATGAGGGATGGGTGAGGGAGATCGTCTCCAGAAGCCATCAAAAATCCTGTTGGATGCAGGGTGAAAGCCCCACGCCTGGCTGACAGAGATTTGGAGGATGGCAGCACAATGTGCCTTCCTTTGGATGAAAGGGACTGCCAGAATTGTCCTTTGAGGTCTATCGAGAGCTGCTCTCAGGAGGTCACATGTAGCACGAAATGATGAGGTGGTTGAAATGGATAATTTACTGGCAGACGTACTTAGATTTATTTTTGTTAATTAATTCTCCCTGCAGGCCAACAAGGAGAAGATTCTCTCTTTTATGGAGAGACCAGTAAAATGTTTTGCACATAAATGGTCAACATGRCCAGTGTTAGCACTCAATGGCTGAGAGGTGCAGTGCTGTAATTATATTAGAGATGATCTGTGCCTAGATTATTGTTATTTTTTGCTGCATGAATAGTCCATGAATACSATACTTATATTTACTTGGTGATCTCATGAAAGAATTATTGTTCCTTCATTCTGGCAGCACTGCCAGTGTACTCAGTCCTGTGCATAGATGAAGCAACACACAGTTCTGGTTGGTGAAAGTAACTTGAATTTTAAACACAGCCCACATTTTAATCCTCCAAGTTTGCTTTCACAAAATAGCTGAACATTTGCTGTYGACAAACTTTCACGCTCGCATAGTTCAGCTGTGGAATATTCACAGAAAGTGACTGCAGTCAAGTCCAAATTAATTCTTTAATCTAAATGAATGTAAAAGTCTGTTTTTCCGCCCTCCCCTGCCCTGCGTATTTGTGTGCTGTGCTTTAAGCAACACACTTCCTCATCCACCTAATTTCCACTGAGTTTTAGGTATGTGCCCATGTTGAACAACTGCTTACATATGTTTTTCTTGAACAAGGGAGCAACTCCTTGGCCCTAGAGCAAGGGAGGGTGCAGTCTGATTGGAATTCCCAAGGTTTTGCTGCCTTCAAATGCAGTGGAAAGTCAGGGCTGAGCTCCCTGTGYTGTCAGTGGGAAGAGACGARYTCCCCAAAGACCCCAAAGGGCAGASCATCTTCTGCCTCTTGCCATGTCTACAAAGGGAGCTGAAGGAACCAGCTGGGAATGGATTCCTGATTTTAAAGGAAACTTGGGATAGGGGGAGGAAACCTAAAAAATGCTTGCTTAGCACTCAGAGCAGAATAGACTGTAAGCATTATTTCAATTCCAGCCTAGTTTTTGTTGTAACTCTATTTTTTCTGTACTTAGTGAATAAATAGGAAAGCTGTAATGGTTGTTTCTCCCACCATCATTCCTGGCAGAGAATACTGTGTGCAGCAGCTTCCAGAAAGGGCTTACTTTAAAAATCTTTGCTTATTCATGAATCTTTTCATAGAAATGCACTATTTTATTTACCTGAGTTAAGTTCTGGATCCTGCCCAGGTTTTTCTCTTCGACTTCACTAACAGTGGGTTTCTGTCTGACCCTACAATCCTCCTTGTGTTCTGCTCAGAAAAATACCTTCCCAGAGCAAGCCCTGTGTTTGTGGAAGATCTTGACTCTGGAATTGGGGTCCATGATTTCTCACGGTCAGTGATTAAGATGGCATCTACTCCAAATCCACCTGTGGAAACAAACAGWGCTGCAGCTGTGGCTTTGCCACTGAAATGGAACACCACGCTCTCCAAATGCAGAGGGGGTGACTGGATGTTCGTGATAACACTTGGGGAAGGTAGTTTCTTCTGCACAGGGACTTCAAAATGCTTTCCAAGTATTCCTTTACTGAACAAACCCACAGGACACACACAGGGAGAAATATCCCAACCCTCCTGTTACAGAGGTGAGGAAAATCAGAGGTTTWATTTAGATGCTTAAGCTAAGATCCCTCTTATACAGGCATAGACATCTAAAGTTAGGTACCTGATTTTGATTAAATTTGCCATATTTTACATCCCCTTTTTAGGATTAAATTAATTACCACCTGAAGCTAACCATGTGTCCCAAATTAAACACCTTTTTCTTGGGCCTAGACCTTCATTTATATCATGTTCTTTATACTTTCTGGTGGGGGATGCAGGCTCTTTTAATGCCTGCTACTTGTTACAGTCTGGGAACACTAGGTCAGCCTCACACCATGTTACAGAAACTGAGAGCCATAGCTGGCTTATTTATTTCAGCAGTGGTGTCTCCCTAGTCTTGTCATTTGTGGTGTTTGTGGCCTCAGGAGCATTCTACCCTTGAGGGTACCCATAGGCTCTCAGGAATTTTAAGGTTCCTTTTTCTCTTTGTCTATAAACCTTGGAGAGAAATAGGAGCACTTTGTGAGACTGCAGCATGGATCGTTATTGGGGTCCTTGTTTTCTGGTTTTCCCCCATCTGCTCTGCTCCTGTGATTTTCACTACCTGTGTGATACATAGTAGTAAAGTCCAGGTATTGATCTTTGTTATTAGAATCAATTTTGTATTTTTGTATTTTTGCATTTGTCTAATGTGTGGTATATAAAAGAATAAACACTACGTGGATAAGAGCTACTGTCATCCAGCTGGGTTTACTGAGGGTTTTAGTAAGGTATTTTGCTTTTTACTCGTTGAACACCATTAGCACATTCAAATTACAAATGAAAGTAAAATTCTTCTGTATGTCGAGGGCCTGAAAAATATTTAATCTGAGAAAAAGATTCTGCTTTGTGACAACCAACTCTGGGCTAGTGCACACCCATTTCACCTTTGACTTTTGCATCAGGTGTATTATGGTCTGAATTAGACCGGTGGAGATGAAATCAGTGAATGCATTCATTTTGATCCAGATTAGCTGGAAAAGTCCAAGCCTTATTGGGAACCATAGCAAAACCCCAGAAAAGCCTTTTATWGACTACTGATAATAAAAGTGGCTTYACTATCCTGGTGTGATAGCAAGCAAGAGAAGATCAATCCAGCCTGGGAATGCTCTTCCCATGTGGCAAACTTGAGTCAAGGAGCTAGAGGATGCCCTGTGTGACAGAGATTGATTTTATTTTCTTTGGCTGGCAAATGCAAAAATATAAACCCAGCACTCGTTGGAGGAAGGGCAGAATGCAGGGCTGAGAGCAAGTGCCAGAAATAGCCCTGTTCAAACCCCGGGCCTTATGTGCAAACTGGTGGAAAGTAAATAACTCACCTGAGTGTCTGAGGAAAAATTATACAGGGCCAGAATTAATTAGTAACAGGTACTGGCTGTGGAAAATGGCTGAGTGTCAAACTGAAGGGCTGAGTGTGAATACTTTGTTAGCTGCTCTGAGGTGTCCTGTTCTCCAGGCTTGAGTCGAAACACACGCAGACCAAAAGATGTCCACAATGTTGGAACAGCTGCATCTTAGCTCTTATTCTTAGGTTTGCTTGAATAAATATCACCAGGGCCAAGACCTATCATAAAAGGCTYTAGAAAGCTGACAAAGTAACAAAGACACCTCACAAAATAGGTCTCGGGCTGAAAGCCGGGCTAATATTCTSTAATCCCAAAGGACTTTTCAAACAAACATATCCTCACAGAGGTCTATTTACTCAACAACTGGCATTTAAAACAGGTATATTACCAAGATCCAGCATTCTGGGCCTCTGTTTATATTCTGAAAATCAATATCACAAGATGAGGAAAGGGTCTTTGGCTCTTATTATCTTCATGGYTTTACAATTCCTCCTTTCCCCATTCCCTCCTGAGATGTCTGTGAACAGCTAGGAACGAATAATATCTTAATTGCCYACAAAAAGTATACTTAACTGCTAATATAAATATATACTCAGGACAAGAACTTCAGGCTAGAGAATGACTTATTATTTAGGAACTGTAATTATTAACTAAGTGGGTAAATGAAGTTAAGATTTTCTTGGTTTCTCACATTTAAGTTGTATTGGGTTATTGATGGGATTAAAACAAATTTTACTTTGGTTTTAGTTTATTTCTGTCTTCTCCCTGATTCTAAATATGCTTTTGAAAGGGAAAAGAAAGATGATGAATGAAAAATAAATATATACTCTATATCATTATATCTGCCATGTATTGCATATTTCAAAGTAAGTCTGTAGATGAGTGTAAGAGAGAATTAACTAAATCACCAGGATCTTCCAACTATTGCTCAGGGGTTCGTTTCACAAGGTTTTAGACTTTTGAAACTTTGGGGTTGAGTCTATGCCCATCTTTGTCTTTCAGCATTTCTCCTGGCAGGACATGCAAGGGTCTACAAGTCAGGGAGGTGTCCTGGTGACGTGCCCCAGTAGAATGCTCCAGAGGAATTTGGCTCCTGCTCATTCCCAACATCCACCATGCTTAACTTCATAAGCATCCTGTGGTCACGGGGAGCTGAAGAAAATTTGGGTTTGCTTTTTTTGTTTATGACAAAGAGCATGAACGAGACATCTCCATGCACCTTCAGACCTTCTTAACACGGGCATCAGCACCACCTTGTCCATGAGTTTTTGGTGCCCCACCAACCTGTGGGCTAGCAACCACTTCTGCACTTCTTCACAGCTGCCTCTCYCTCAGAGAGTGTGCAGTTTCCAGCTCCTTGGCAAGCAGGTGGTCTGCTTGGGGGTGCCAGAACGTGGCTTTTCTCCAGTGTAAGAAGTGTATTTATAGGGGATTTATCTGGTTTTATTTGTCTTACCCCAGGGATGTGTTTGAGCAACAAAGCTCATTGTAACCGTGCTATCCACATTATCAGCTCTTCTTGGCAGGAGAGTTCAAAGGCACTCACAGAGCTGGAAACCATCACCACCCTTGGATTTGGGCATATGGAGACTGAAGTATGGAGATAACAGCTCTCAGCTCAACAAACACCATCCCCAGTGCTACCCCAGTTATCTTGTGTAATCCTGCAGAAACCAGCAGCAGWGCAGGAGTGAAACTCTAAGGAAAGGCTGCTGGAAAGTCCCCACTCAAACCATAGGAGTGTAAAATGCACAAAGCATGAACACCTAGGGTGGTGTTATTGCAATTGATAATCCCACAGAGGGGCAGAGCCCTTTRATGCTGGAGGAAGACCTGGCGTTTGCACAGGTTCATCTTACCTGGGTTAAGGGCTGAATGAAGCAAAGAGAACATCACCACTGTGCTGTGTGATGTCAAAGTGACTGTCAGTTTACACAGCCAAGCCCCTGAACCTCTGATCTGAGTGCAGAGGGAGAGGAGCATGCACAGGTAACTGAGATAACTCAGGGTTGTTGTGATGCATGAGCTGAAGGGACAGACTGCCTAATTGTTGGGTCCTGAGTCAAAATTATAATGATGAATGGCTGCAAACGCTGAGCCCTGGGATCATAGGATCATTAAGGTTGGTTAAGACCCTTAAAGATCAGAGTTCAACCATAAACATGACACTGYCAGTCCACCACTTCAAGCCTGAACTCAAGCACAAGGTTTCAGAGGCAGCAGCCACATGGGGAAGATCTACAGACCAGGACAGCAGCAGCTTTTCACTTATTGACCCCATTCTCCRCGGATTACCATCGCTCACAAGGTCACCCTAATCGAGCTGTGCACATGCTGACAGCTCCATTGCATGCAAAAACGTGTTGTTCTGGGCTTTCACTTCCAGATGTGGAAGTGCTGTGTGTGCAGGAGCAATGGGAGGTTAAGGCCAAGAGCAGCCTGATGTGGGGAATTAACAGCCAGATGAGCCATCTCTTCCTTCTCCAGGGGGATTCACAACTCCATGAAACTCAAGGCTATGTACACCTTTTCTTATCTCCCCTCCACAGTTCTGAGGAYTGTGCCTGCAAGTCTCATGGGGGATGAAAAAATTGCAAAAATATTGCCTCTTCATGTTATTCCAAATGGTGTTCCAAAGATGGTGTTCCAAAATCTAAGAGGAGGGTGAGTTCTTTTGTGACCTGTGGTTTTGAAGATTCTGCAGTGAGGTTTTAATCTCCACTACATGGATTAGAAAAGTTATCTGTAAATAGATAGTTCTTTGAAGACAGCATCCTCTCAATTGAATTTATACAGCTGAGGGTGGGTCTGACTGCTCCTCTGGCTGGACTAGGATTCTTCTCAAAATTAAATATTGGTGGAGTAGTTTCTCACAGATACAGATTGTCCAGTGCAAGCATTTAGCAAATAAAATAATGTGAAGAACCTGTCAGAAGTGCAGAAGAGAGAAAGCCCTGAGTCAGATCACCTGCCATCACCTCTGCCCATCGTATCTGCAGCAGTGGAAACATTCATGCTCAGTTTTTCTYAAAATTTCCTTTACATTGGTAAAGGTTACAAGAAGACAAAACAACAAGTGAACATGTTTTTAATGCTGAAAGCTTCCTTGAAACTACAGAATTTGCAGAGCAGAAGTCTCACACARTTTTGTCTATGACTTTCCAATGTAAAGATCATTTCAAAAATCACAGACTAAAAAAGAMAGATTTTGGAAGGAAAAATCACTACATTTTAGTGTTTTCCTCAGTGATAATGAAAGGGAGAGGAATAGCACATGAAAAAAACAGTTCATTAATTAAAAACAGTAATGTACCATAGAATGATACACAAAAAGGATTTAATTGAAAATAAATTACTTTTATTATTTTAATTTCAGATTGAAACTTTGTGTTACAAGTGTTACTGTTAAAATAAATATTCATTTTTTTAGTAAGAGACATTTCCAAGGAAAATATATCCACAACATACTTCATGCAAGTAAAGAACACAAGTGTGTTATCATTTTCTTTGAAGCATTCCATCACTGGATGTAGCTATCTTTAATGTTTGCTTGCAGCCATGGAAACAACACATTTCCCCTTTTGGCWCTGTAATGACTTTATCAAGACTCCAAAACTAGGGAACTTCAGTGTTTAAAAAAACAAAAAGGAATTCAGCTGCTCTTGTGAGCTTTTTGTGTTATCTCTGTAACAGGTCTAACACTTTTTGGCTTCAGAGAGGTGAAAGCATTGACATTTTTCCAATAATTCCTGAAATGCAGTGAGTTCACAGAGGAATAGAAACACAGGTATCTCCCTTGTTGCAGGAGATGGAGATGGATGGCAGAGAGGGCAGGGGAGTAGTGAGAGGTCACATATTTTCTTAGACTTGCTTGTACAGGTGGAAAGAAACAGAAAATTCTCCGTCTAAGTTCTGTATTTTTGCTCAGAACCAAAAATAAGAAAATACAATTACTGACAAGCCTCATCTCACAGGAAGATCCTGCTTTGGTGAATGTGGGAAATACCTGAGCATTTGCAAAGTGAGTGGAAGACTGAGCTGCCCAAAACCTGTGAAAGTGATAGATAAGTTAATAATACGAGAGGGACGACTGGGAGAAAACTTCTCATCTTTTGCTAAAGGAAAGGAAATGGAGGTTTTCGTGTTTTTCTTCTGGGTTGTGCCTTCCAAAGGAATATTCCACATTCTGGATGTGAATCCAGACTGGCAGGATTTAAACTGATAATTGTTAATCTACCTGTGAGGTGATTGATGTCAATGCATGACTGTATTTTGAAAGTCCTGAAAGGGGAGCTGATTTGGCTGGCATTGAAGGAGGGGCTGAACAACTTCTTTTTGCAGGGTTAACATCCACAGAGAAAATGTCAGCATTATGGTCAGGATCCAGATTCCTTAACTGAGGCTTCCAATTGCCATTTTTTGTGATACCAGCTTCCATCCAGCAGCCGCTACCAAGATCAGTTTGCCTTGGGCTTTCACTGCTGCCAGATCACCAATAATTTTGTCAGTGTGAGCTATCCAGATAATACAGCACAAGATTTGTCGCAGCAGGTACTGGAAAATTCAGCTGTGGAAACAGAAATCCTCACTCTTTGTGCCACTGTGGCACACCAAGCTCTTGCCTTTGGTGCTGTTCCCAAGCTGCCCTCAGGAAATAACTTGCCTTGTGTGGCAGCTTCCCAGCTGCATCCTGGCAGGTTGTTTTATCCTCTCAGCACCTCCATCCGAGGGCAGGGCACAGATTGGTGCTGATGCAGGGGCAGGCAGCTGAAGCAGAGTGACAAAGCCCATTTCATCCATGGGGGCTGTGCCAGCAGCTCCTGGTGTGCATTGCTCCTCCCGCACTGCGATACCCCCCTGCCGCGCTTCATCCTGCTTTTTCAGGCATAGACACAGCAGTGTGACATGTCCAAGGCCACCCAGAATGAGCACAGAGCTTGGAATGGGATCCATGTCTCCTCACTCCCGAGCTCAAGAGGGGCGGTTTTAGCTTTTTTTACATTTTTTTTTTTTTTTTAAGAACAAGACCTTCCTTCCTGTAGGCTGCCGAGCTCCCTGGCACCGGCCATTGCAAACAGCCMCGGCTTCGGCTCTGTACAAGAATGGACTGGGCACAATTTCCAAGAGATCCAAAGGCTGTCTGCTGGGACACAGGGAGAGAGGCTTCCAACCCAAACAATGCAGGGAAAGCGTTATGCAAAATCGCTTCTCCATCCCCTTCCTTCCCACTCTTTCTCTTTGCACCATGTTGACAGAGGATGTTTCTCCTGGCTCCTGCTGCCCTCTCCGTGTGGCATTCTGTGGCACTCTGGGGGAGAAATGCTGTTTCATAGAGAGGTTCAGCATTTCATAAATTGGCTTAATTTCCCATGGGTGTGAAACCTAGCCTTCTCTTAAATATTCCATAACGGAGGCTTGCCCAACCCATTAAAATAGATAGAGAAACAGAGAATTAATTAAATAAACATWTCTTTACTCAGGCAATTCCAAGTGGTTTACTTCAAGGAAATGGCTTTTGTTYTTCTTTTAGATATTGAGTGCTTTTAGAGGGTCTGGCTGTGGGTGATGGGGTTGGAGGGCAACACTCATCTGCCCCAGCACTTCTCCACCAGCCATGTGGTGGGGATACCCCAGTCAGCTTGATAATAATGTGTGGCACAGCAAGAGAAAATGTAAATCCAAAGTTACATTCAAAAGGAAAGCCGAAGAAAATTTTCAGTATGTCAAAACAACATTTTTTTGACGCTGTCAGAACTTTTCTTTGCTTTTTCATATGGTTATGGAAAAGTTTTCAGTTGAGGTGACATTTTAATCTCTGAGAAAAAAGGCCTCCCTCAAAGCTTTTCCAAATAGTCCCAGAGGACATGATTCATTTCCTAATGAAATCCATTTTCTAATGGATTAAACACTATTTTCTTGGTTTTTAAAACACAGGAGGAGAAGGAGGGAAAATGAACAGCTCCAGGTGCATGCAGGCCTGAATCCTGGTAACAGCTTTGCCACTTGGTCTGTTGTACTTAAAAATATCCCTTGGCACAGCCACTTTTTCCTGCTGAAAACAACAGAWACAGCCATTGCAGGAACCTGTTTATGGTGCTGAGAGGAAGCACCAGGTTAACCAAAAATTCGTGTGTGCTGTCTGGGAGCAGTGCACCTCAACACTTTGCTGCATCTGCAGGTTTTGCTCTGTTTTTCTACCACATTTGTTTCTCCTAAATCAGAGAGCATGAATAACTAGGAATACCAGGGTCTTGAGATGCTTAAAAGATATTTGACTTTTTGCAAGAGCTGTGCACCCAATCTCAAAAATCAAGCCCTCCTCCAGGGTTTGAAATTTGGCATCGAAAGAGCAGACCGTCGTAAATCATTAGTCACTCCTGGAAACCTCAGCCAATTCTTCACAAAATGAGAAAACCTTCCGCTGAAAGTTAAAAGAACAATCCCTAAGTGGTTTTAGCAGCTACTGTGCGTCCCTGCTGCACTAAGTTATTTAACCTGAGACCAAGTTTCTTCCCAGGCTCSTAGCCCAACATGGCATGTTTTCTCTGCTGGAGATTCAGTTCTTGTACATCATGTAGTAAATATAAAAAAGGAGGTTTACAGCCCAGTGAATAGAGAAATCTCTTTCCAGGTCAATGCAAGAAATTATAGAGCATTGGAAAGCCCTAGTTTTATCTCCTGCCAAAGGAGGGATTAAGCTACAATGATTCCCAGGCCCAGGGTCTTTTTTTTTCCTTTGCCTCAGCCTTCTTTGAGTGCAAATTGACAGAGACGAGTTTTCACTCCAAACAGCTGTCTGTTATTTGAATGGAGTCAGTTCCTAATCCCACACATGACTGCCATCAGAGGCTGCTGTAGTGGAAATGTTTCTAGTATCAAAACAAAGCCTCTGGCACAAAGATCTGCTCGAGAGGGCTCTGTGCATAACCTCTGCTTTCAAATGCTATCTTTTCTCTGAAGGCACCTCTCTGCTTGCTGCCAGACCAGTCATTACCCAGTTAATGGGRAGACTGAGGGGCAGTTCATGCAGAAGGGCGTGCAGGGAAGGTGTTGGAGCTCTGCCAGCTGCACAGAGAGCCRTGGAACCCACCCAGAGCAGGCACTGCACCCACCAGCACAGCTGAGCCACCTGCCCTGTGGGGACACTGTCACCAGGGAGATGGGCTGCAGGGAGTGCCAGCACTGGCCAGGAGCAGGGAGCACACCTTGGGGAGGAACTCCTCCACTCAGTGAGAGAGAAAGACAGAAAGACAGTTCAGGTGGAGTTTAATAAAGCCTTTGATGCTGCTGCCCACATCAGTCCCCCAGAGACWGCTGGCTGCTCATGGCTTGGACAGGTACATTGTTCACTGGGCAAAGAGCTGGCTGGGCAGCTGAGCCCAGAGAGTGGTGGAGAATGGAATAGGACCCATGTTTGGATCCCATCCTGGGCTGTCACCACTGGTGTCCCCAGGGCTCGGTGTTGGGRMCAGYCCTGTTTGATATCTTKATCAATGATCTGGACAAGGGGATTGAGTGCACTCTCAGTTTGAGATGACACCAGAGGGGTCTGGACAGGCTGGATCAATGGGCCAAGGCCAGCAGGGTGGGGTACAACAAGGCCAWGTGCTGGGTCCTGCCATTGGGTCACAACAACCCCTGCAATGCCACAGGCTGGGAAAGAGGGGCTGGAAARGGCCYSATGGAAAAGGACMTGRGGGTGCTGATTGACAGGGGCTGAACATGAGCCAGGTGTGCCCAGGTGGCCAAGAAGGCCAATGGCACCTGGCCTGGATCAGCAAYAGTGCAAMCAGCAGGACCAGGGCAGTGACTGTCACCCTGTACTCAGCRCTGGTGAGRCTGCACCTCAAATCCTGTGTTCAGTTCTGTGTTCAGTTTCCTCACTCTAAAAAGGACATTGGGTGCTGGAGCAAGTYCAGAGAAGAACCATGGAGCTGGGGAAGGGTCTGGAGCACAAGTGTGATGAGGAGCAGCTGAAGGAGCTGGGGACATCCAGCCTGGAGARAAGAAGGCTCAGGGGAGACCTTGATCTCTACAGATCCCTGACAGGAGGGTGTAGCCAGGTGGGGGTTGGCCTCTTCTCACAAGTAACAAGTGACAAAAAAAAGAGGAAACGGCCTCATGTTGTCCCAGGGGTGGTTTAGTTTGGATTTTAGGAAACWTTTCTTCATGGAATGGGCTGTCAAACATTGGGACGCTTTCCATGGCAGAGATGGAGTCACCAAACCTGGAGGTATTTAAAAGATGTGTAGATGTTGCACTTGGGGACATGGTCTAGCAGTGAACTTGGCAGTGCTGGGTTAACATTTGGAGTCAATGATTACAAAGAACTTTTCCAACTGTGATGATTCTATGACTCTGTGAATTAAGAAAAGATGCATTCTATTTTGCATAATTATAAAGGAGAAAAATCAATATAAGATGCTCAAATGAAAATCAGTTGTTGGAATCCTTCTATTTATTTTTTCTTTTAATGTGTGTTTTCCCTCCTTCAAATTTCATTTGGAAATTGGAGCTTCAAGTGAAGTGGGCTGAAATAATGAATGGGATTGTTCTGAGAATTGTAATTCCCAAAGATCAGTTGCTGGAAATGCTCATACCAACCATTAATACTAAAATGTCTWGGAGTTTAGGTAAAATAAACACTCTTGGTATTTCTCTAGTTACTTGCCAACCCATACTTGTTTTTCAAAAATTCAAAAGATTGAATTGAAAATGCTGATGTACACAGCATTTGATTCCAAAATATTGTCGCCTTTGCTTGCCTCAAGTTAGGGAGGAATATCCTAGAAAATGCCACTCACATTGAGATGAGAACTAAGTTCTCTTTACTGCTCATGATTGTAATTTCCTTCCTGAATTTTGGCAAAGGACTTCTTGTCTGCCTCATATCCTATTTGTTAGACCAGGACAACAACACTCCTGTTGTTAAAAATTCTGTCTGTTGATTCCATCAGGACCCACTTCTCAGTCTGTGCTCACCCAGCAGTGAGGACACTGCACCTTGTCTTGGTCACACYGATAAAAAGAAGACTTGTCATTGAGTTAAAAAGACACAGAAGGACACTGACCTTACAGTGGCATTGCAGAAGACCAACATGTCAGGTTTCTGAATAATGTTGAAAGCAGAACTGGTCAAAATTAAATATTCAAAACTGTTCATTTTCGGTTAGGAGAGAGAATGAAATTTGCATCYCAACATCACAGAGCAGGGTTCAGGGAACTCGGGTCACTTATAAGAACTGCACAGAGACTTCAAGTCAGGAGCAGGGACATGCCAGGCTCCAAATATGAGGCTGCCACTCCTGAAAGCACAGAGAGAGGAGATGCATCCCCAATGCCAGAACAGCTCTGCTGGGCTGCAGTGCCTTTGCCTTCCTCAGAGCATCCTCCACAGCAAAGCACAGCAGCGTGGCTCCCACCCCTCCCACGGTCACATTCCCTTTGGTTCACAGTGGGTCAGGAAAACACTCTCTGCAGCCTCAACCACGCTCTCTGGAAGATCAAGATCTTACCCTGCCCTTGCTGTGGGTGTTGGAATTAAACGATCTTCAAGGTCCCTCCATCCCAAATCATTTTAGGATTCTCTGCAGCCAACCATGCTGAAGATAGGCACTGCAAGGGAAAAGAGACCAGTGAGGGGAGAATGGTACCTGAATTGGCAAAACACACACAGTGGGAAGGGCTGGAGCTTGATGGGCCTTGACAATGCTAGCATAGCCCCTACAAAAGCATGTCSAGCGCTTTAGATAATGAACAGCCCGGTGCTGAAGCATGTCTCTCTAATTAATTAGTGCATYTGGCAGAGTAAGCCCTCTCAAATTGACTTAATGCTCAGTTCAAGAAGCTTTGGAAGCTCTGGCAGGGTTGGCTCACCCCGGCTGGTGGCTGCTGTTGGGATCCTCTGAGGTGCCTGGCTGTCCCTGTGTCTGGGGGCAGCTGTGCTCCCGTGGTGGAAAAGAGGATCTGTTGAAGCAAAAAGCGTGAAGAGGCAGCTCAGAGAGGTTGGGRTGTAAACACTGGCTTGTTGCTGTAGGGCATCCTTGGTTTAAAAGGGATATTCCCTCCTCTCTTTCATCTGCAGCTCTGGAGCACACTGAAATCCTATTTGTARTAACACATCCCTTGTGGGGAAACCCCAGCCAGAAACAGCTTTCACTCCAAGCTGGAAAGCTGCTGTCAGGAGCCCTACAACTGCTGATGAGGGGCAATTTGGATGACTTGGGAGGCTCCTGCAGGAGGTCASAGCTGGATCAGAAGCACAGAAACCTCCTGGGAGCTGCTGAGGAGAGGGAAGGGCAGCCGTGTGAGGACAGACAGAGATGRTGGGCTCCAGAACCTGTCCTTGGGCCAAGCCATCAATTGCACCTGCCCAACAATCTGTGGTGCAAATCCAAAGAAAAAAGCCTCTCAGGGTGGTGGGACACAAAGATGCAGAAGGAGGAATGGGCGGGGGATGTCTTCTGCACAGTCAGCACAGTCTGTTCTGTGGCTTTGTGCAAAGGCTGAGAGGCAATGAAAGCAGAAATGTGTGTTTGAGTGTTTGTTCTTGTAGGCAAACAGGAATTTCCCCTTTGCTGAAATAACCGACCATCTTGGAGACATGRCCCATCCTGCTTTCAGTACCAGTGAAGTGACTTCAGTCCAAAACCTTCAAGTCCTTTGCCTGTAAGGGGATATTTCTCAGATCTCAGATTTTACCTGTCCTGACACACCAGGAGCAATTTCTAATGGAACCACAAGGGCAAGAACAAGAGGGATTTCTGGAAAACAGGGACATCTCAGGCCAATCACTCCACCAGACCCAGGATTTTTTAAAACTGTCCTCTAGCTGTTCTTTAGCTTAGAGGATTCTCCATCTTCCTGTGTAAAGTGCAAATAAACCCCTTCTGCATTTGACAGGTTCTGTCTGAAGGCAAGTATTGATGTCTATTGATTAATTCAATTGCCCCAGCAGGTCACACCATCTGGAAAAGATTATTTACATCTTCATTTTCTCACAGCTTGGGACAAAGTGATAGCAATGGGAGAGCATCCTTGGAACTCAATGGAAACTTCAGACTTTACTCGCTATCACAGCTGTAGAAGTGGGATATTATCTCTAAAAAAAACCCTTTTTAACTGACAAGAAGCTTTTCTTTGCGAAAAAGTAGCAAAGTTCACTCTGATAGCTTGTTTGGGTGGTAAGTTTGGGCAGTTTCAATTTTTAATATTTTTCAGAATTTTATAGAGACCTTTTATTTAAAATTGCAAAGAAGTTTGAATAAAGAATTTAAATGAAAATTAATTTTTTTACCATTGTCCAGCTCCTCTCCCAGAGAAGATTTACTTACTTAATCCACTGMGTTTCCAGGTCAGAAACTGACTGGCCTTTTGCATCACTTGAAAGAAGATAATATCTGCCTCTTTGCAGAGTGTGCAGGAAGAGAAAAACTGATCTATTGCATTTCAAATCTAAATTTCACTGTTGTAAGACAGGGAAAAAATCTTGCCCTTTTCATCCTGATGGTAGACTGAGAGACTGCCTTATGTTTTTATTTCCTTCCCRAGCAGCTTTGCTGCTCTGTAAACCTTCACAGATCATGCTCAAAATTGCTGTAACTGATACCCAGTTTGTGAGGCATCCCACAGGCTGAACCTACACTGCCATTATTTTGGGGCTATTTGCCTTTCCTGGGCCTTGCCAGGAACAGATAAGTGGAGATGGAGAGGAGAGCATGAAACACTTTAAACAAATGTTTGCATGAATGCACATCCCACAGGCCATGAATGCTCCAGGGGACCTTTGCCAAGGGCTGTTTAAAAGTATTTTTTTTCTGAGAAATAACCCCTTTTCACCATCATCCTGTCCATCAGAGGGTTTAGGGTGATCTGGAAGGCGCCGTGCTCTTGAGGGCGTTGGACAAGAGGAAAATAACGACTGGAGATTTCTGGCTGGGTTCTTGGGGGGTCGTGCACGACCCTGGAGGTCACTGAATTGAAAATGCTGATCTAATCAATCACAGCATTCGATTCCAAAATATTGGAATCGAATATTGTCACCTTTGCTTGCCTCAAGTTAGGGAGGAATATCCCAGAAAATGCTACTCACATTGAGATGAGAACTAAGTTCTCTTTACTGTTCATGATTGTAATTTCCTTCCTGAATTTTGGCAATGGACTTCTTGTCTGCCTCATGTCCTATTTGTTAGACCAGGACAGCAACACTCCTGTTGTTACAAATTGTGTGTGCTGATTCCCTGTACACACAGAGGRAAATGTGTGGGGATTCCAGAAGGGACGTGCAGGAAAACAGGTTGGAGTAGGAACCTTCAGATAAAGTTATCCTGGCTCTGTTTCCCTTTGTGACCATCAATCCACTCCTCATCTGTGAGCCTCTCCCTTGCTTTCCCTGCTCCAAAACAAAAGGTCCGTTCAGGGAATGCCAAAGTGCAACTGGATAAAACCAAAAAAAAAGCCATCATCTTTCCCTCTGCTCCTCTTAGGGTGTCTGAAAGGGCATGCTCAGCACGCAAAAAAAAACCTGCTGACTTCACACTCTGCTGGAGAAGGCGATTTGAAACCAACAAAAATAATTGTCACTGTGTCTAGCCAGAGTCAATAAAAGCACTAAGGGCCTGGCAGTGTCAAACCTAGGAGAAAATAAATTGCCAGTTCATGAGCACTCCCTACAATGTATCCTGAAAAGAAGTTTTCTTTTCTTCCTCCTCAGGAAAAAAAAAAAAATAAAAGAGGGGGAGGGAAAGGGAGAGAAGTGAGATGGGGGARGGCTTGGCAACGTATATTTCATGTCTAAGGATATTGTTTTAGTGGTGAGCAATAAAATGTGGGTCTTGAATGATAGCRTAGGAAAGGATAAATAAAAGCCCTGCTCGCACTGATTGCCTGTTGGATCACATAGTAAATCTGAGGGRAAATGTCCTATTCCTAAGGACAAGCAAAAAAGCTGCAAAAGCAATGGAGCAACAATCTATCTTTTCCAAAATGCCCGTAGTTTTGTGTGCCCAGCCTGAGACACAGTCAGGTCTGACTTCAGAATGGGAAGAGCTCAGCAAAGGCTCCAAATTGCTGACAYGTTTTAGCCCTGAATAGTGAAGGTTCCCAGTGCTACACCTGGAGGGGATCAGCCCTGGGGGGATCCCACTCCCCATATTCACTCCTGGTTTCATTCCCCAGCTCCACCAATCYCCCCAATAACATTGCCCCCACACCTTCAGAAATCTTACCTCACCTAAAGCCAACAGCCACTTTTGAAAACCAAAGCCAAAACCAGAGTTCTAATAGTTTCCAGAGATCCTGAAACCATGAGGGAAAACTGTGTTCAAGTGATTTTTTTTTATTGAACGTTTTAACAAAATTAAGCAGAGTATGGTAGAATGCAGAGATTAAAAAGTCAGGCAGAAAACACAGTGATTTTTTTTTGTGGATTTTTTTTGTGAATATTTATGTTTCTTTTTTTGTGTGTTTGCTCTTACACTAGTAACCTCCTAATTGAGCCCTGTTTGTCTTAGCACTGTTAGATGTTAATGAAGGAGACTTTATTTTTAACTCAAAGTTATGCCCTGGATGTTATTAGATAACCATGCAGACCTTAAAGATTCCTGATATTTATGGGCCCACAACTGCCCAGTGTACCAAATCATCTTCTCTATGAAGAAGAACATTCTGCCCCAATTATATTTACTCATGTCATCTTTTAAGAAAAAAAAAATCACATTCATTCAATGATTTCAGAGTGATCTGATGAGCAGGAAGGTAGCAGTTAACCCAGAGAGCTGAGCAGGGAAACTGGCAGCACACAGAAGTGGGAATGGGGTTGAAATGATCAGCCAGTGATCACTTTTTCCTTGGAAACATCCACATGGATGGRAAGGGCTGTCCAGCAAGCAAGGAGGTGAACTGGGTTTCTGTGTCTCTGTGGCCCATCTTCCACACAGACCTTGGTACCCMCAAGGAGGGAGGAATGTCCCCAGCAAACAAAAATAAGTCAAAATGCCATCTTTCCTCTCCCAGGGTAAGAGGTGTGTTTTGCTTGTTCAAGGTGACCAACATTTTCACCCTTGAGGCTGGACATGTCCTGAAGATTGAACCAAAAAGCAGATTCTTTTTCTCCTGTTCACATCTGCCATCCCTGAGCTACAAACCCRGCTGGATTTCACAAGGGCAAAATGAGTTTTCATGGAGAAAGGCAGAGTGCTGAACGYAGCTGCCTGTCAGTGGAAAATACTCGCTGCTGCATGCAAAAACCTCGTATCACATTTTTAATTAGATGTGACAGCTTTCGGTTCAAGCATGTGAGGAATTCCAGGCTGGATGAAAAGGGACYGGGCAGAGATCAATAGGGATAAAGAGCCAGCGATAAGGAGAAGGACCTGCTTAATCTTGTTTTTATCTCTGTTTATTTATCCTCTGTCAGTGGCGCTCTCCTGATCAAACAGCCAGGCACGTAGAACCCATTGCACTCACTCCTTGCGACATGACAATAACAACAGAGCAAGAACTCGCATCCCCCTCGCCTTGGCAAACAGGCTGGGCTGCTGGCATCTCCTGGCTGCCCGTGTTTGCTCCTGGCACTTATCAGCTTTCCAGGGCCCTTATCAGCTTTCCAGGGCACTCAGGGCACTGGCTCCTTTCCCTGCCCCACCAGCGATAACAAGTGTCACTCCTCTTCCACACCTTCCCACTTGTGTAGTGCCCAGGCTGGAGATCCAGGAGGTGTCAGAGAACAGAAGGTGCTTGGGACCCTTCTCTTGTTTTCACTCGGCAACTCTTTTAATAATTTTAAGGTGTAGAAATCGTTGCCCTTCCAAAAAGTCTCTCTGCAGCTGAGAGAGTGAGAATCTGGGGGTCCGGGTGGAGCTCAACAGGGGAGAACTGCATTGCAAATCAAGACGGGGMTGGGCATTTATTCATTAGACCTCGTTGCCAGGGTTAAGTGGGGATTTCATCTCTGATTTACACTCTTTCTGATGGCTCTGCTCTATTTCAACTCCAAATTTGGACCCAAAATGTATTTCTCTGCTCTTGGGGTTTCACCAGCCTGTTTATACAAAGCAGGGTTGCCGGGCAGCCTCTTCAGTGGACAGACGTGCAGGAAAACACGGCTGGGATTTTCATGAGAAGTGGGGCCCAAAATTATCGTCTGTACCAGTGCCCTTTTCACTGTCTGAGTACATAAGCAAACCAAGCCCATGGGTAATTGYTTGATTTACAGCAGCTCAGGGTAGAGCTGGATTTTTTGGAGAGCACACATGCTGTGAGTCCAGAGGAGAAATAAGTCTCTCAAACAGAATATATGGCAGCCTAGACCTGGCCATATATCCTCTGAGCTATCCCAACCCTCCAGGCATGTTGAACAAACCTAATTCAAGCAAGGTTAATTTAAATATCATTGTATCTGTTTCAAGGATGACCTGTCAAAAGTGTAATAGGCCTTGCCCTCCATTCAAGGGTTTTCCTCCAAGATTACACAAGGTAAAATATTTCCAGCATTGTCCTAATTCCCAGCAATCCCTACCTGAAAATTAGCAATTCTTGGTAAGGCACTAGGAAACATTTATCATCATAAACAGTGACACGGTGTAAGTGTAGCTTCCAGTCTGTCAACATCGAGTGAAGATTTTGATGGCTTATTTAAGCACTTGCATTGGCAGTGGCATTACCAAAAAGCGAATACRGCRCAGAAACACTTCCTTAAATCCAAAYWAATTTCTTTCTAAACTTAGATATTTCACTGAAATACCCAAGATAACCTTATTCAGTTTAGGCTATTGCTATCTGTGGAGAAGACCTTAAGTTATTGGGTTCCTTGCTTAAACAACAATGCTTGCAACAGATAAATCAGGCCAAGGCACTTTTATAAATTACTTTTAACTTCCTTGGCACCTTTGAGATAAGCAAAGGCTTCACAGGTGTTCTGTACCAAGAGAGAAATGMAGTTTGTTTTACAGTTYYCCAGTGCTCTGGGGACAGAACGTGYCTTTGAGATGGGACAGACAGAATGCTGCTCAGCTGTSCAAAATGGTTTATGAAAACCTCCTGCCAGGATCACWASMMAMMRMASMRSRKYWRRWWTAWRWMRKRYWSSWMWSSWWKKRTTSMTWKMAKAGRYKWGKMKYKKAKGRWKRAYKWMCTSSSWKSKRKMTGSAYKSRSWRGGARSKRGSKGRKKRAWKSWWGSWYKGMYYKYTMCYWACCMWCCYTTCYTWYCYMTCCMWMMMAAACAAGTAATTTTCAGWATTATTTTGTCCTGGACAGAAGAGAAATACAAGAATCAGGTCTGACATTTAACCCCAGCACACAGGTAGAAACCTGGCCCGTGCTCTCCCACAGTGTGAACATGTTGTCATCCAGAGTCCCCTGCTAGAAAAATAGAAGGAAGTTGGGAAATATGGATTTGAGTTCAGGTTAAAATCCAGAATTCTTGGTGTATTCAAATTCAAAAGATGCAGAAACTAGGGGAAGAAGGAAAAAAGAGAGAAAGAGAGGGAAAATGAGTGAAAATAAAGTTAAGAAGTAAAAGTAGGGAAAAGTCTTCACTACATCCTGAAGAAGGCAAGACAAAGCACTTTGTACATTAATTTTTGGTTGACTGTTTCTTTTGGCTTTATCGTCTAAACCTTTGCCTGTGCTATTCCTTTGTTCAATCTAGAATTCTCTCAGTCTGCTAAAGAAATACAGCTTCCCACTCTTTTTTGAGTACAAGGTGCAGCAAGAAATGCCTGCCAAGTGTTTTTGCTCTCACCAGGGGYTGCAGTCTGGGTTCCTGTTGGCACTTTCTCCTCTTGGGTCTTCACCCATGGCTGCTATCTGTGAATGTGCCAAGGGAGAGAAAAGTCTATTTTTGSTTGCCTTCATACAGTGGCACTTCTTGTCCCAGACGCCCTTGTGGCCATTTCTATGTTCTGATCTGGCATCTTTTCTCCAGTTTGGCATCCTTTGGCCAGTTTGAAGAGGCAACAGCTTTTCATTACAARTGAGTGGTGGTACAACGTGTTCAGCACAGAGCAGAGCTGTGCTCAGAGGAGGCAAGGGTGAACAYGATCATCTCTCCTGAGATGAACTGGAGCCAGACAGGGACTAAGRAGGTCTTTTAAGAAGTATGTTTGTATTGCTGATGACCTTTCAGAAGAAATGCTTCTCCTGTCCCATTTCTTCAACCAAATTTGGCCTGCCTTGGTGAGTGTGCAGCTGGGGTGATTGCTTTGCATCCAGTGGCAAGAGCAGCCTGACACYCCACAGCTGAACATGGTATTTGGAGAACTAATTTCCTTCTTTTCCTGAGAGGTCGTGTTCTTTCCAATGCCTGCCTGTGCAAATGGAAGAAGGGGATTTTTTAACGTGTTTTTTTTTAAGACTACTCCAGTCACCTGATGCCCTCAGTGAACTCGAAGTTTTATCAGCTGGTTTCTGAAAATCAGATCTACTGATTTCCCATCAAGGCTGAATTCACCTGCAGCAATCAAAATGCCTCTAAGCACAATTTCCATATTAAAAAGGGMCTGTCCATGTTCACACTTGTGTGGRTGATCCACAGGTGGTCCCATGTGGGAAAGGTGAGGAGCTTGTGTGTAAACCTGGTGTTTTCATTCTGACACCCACCAGAAGAAGCATCCTAAACAAGTTTGTTTATAATAACATGTTGATGTTACTCCTCGATGAAGCAGAGGGGAAAGGAAGAACTTTCATTCCTTGTGTTATGGGTGCTCTGAATATTGACCCGGATGCAAAGCACCTTAAATTAAACAGGTTTGGGGTTTAGAAGACCTGATAATTCACTTGTCACTGCCTTCCCATCATGTACATCTAGGACTGTTCCCCCAAGTCCAGCTCCTAGACTTGTCAGTGTATTGTCTGGTGCTTCTTGCACAGAGATAGTGACCCTATGGCAGAAATCTTTCATGAGGAAGAAAAATAATACCTCAGTGAGTATGGTTCACCTGCTGTCACATGTYACATTTTTTAAGAATGCTCCAGAGGTGTTCAAGAACCATACATCAAGCCAAAAATGGGTAAGTGCTAATTAGGTGTAGGTATTTATAATGCAGATGGCTGAGGGAAAGTGAGATTATTCCTGCCTCCTGAGCCCATCATTGCTACTCTGATTAACTACCTGATAATAATTACCTGACTGTAATTCTGATTAACTACCTGAAAATATCCAGATTTAAAATTTCCAAGGTAGGGGTGGCAGATATGTTCTGTATCTATTTAACATCAGCTCCTGCACAGGGATCAAACGTTGTGGGAGGATGCTASACACAGATTACACAGCATAAAGACTAAATAAAAGTATTGTTCAGGGTGGTTAATTTTAGCGCTTTTTTTTAACTCCTGTTTTCATTTTGAGGTAGTTCTAAAATTGGCAAAGCACCTTTGTCTTGTCTTGTTCTGTCTCTGAAACTGAAGGAAGAATTTGAAAACACTGAAGCTGAGGGGCCAGGGTACCCCAACATGTAAACTGGGCAGTGATGCCCTGGTGAGCAGACTGATCTTGAGAAAGTGAAGTGATAAAGAATGAGCTTAAGAWCTTGACAGTAGAGATAAGGAGAGATCTTCACTTTATTCAATAAATCTCCAACTCCTGGTGATCCAGATGGTCCCTTTGCTCTCTTACTGATGTGTGACCATTACCAGAGATGTGCAGCCCATCAGTAAATCAACCTAAATACTTTGTTATAATAGTCCTCATTACAGAACATTGATAGATTAACTGTGCTCCATTTCAGTTTATGAGCAAAGCTCTTTGCTCCCCCTGGCAGTATGATTAATGTGAGGTTCACATACTTAACATTAGAGACCAGTATTTATGGCCTTAAAAACATCAAGAAAAAAGCAAAATGCTTGCTGTGACAGCATATATAGTACAAGTGTCAAATCTTATCAAGGATACTCTCATCCATTACAGCTTCAAGAGGTGCTATCATTTACCAAGCTGACCCGGCAGACCCCGGAGCCGCATTGTGACATTCTTGGCATGGTAATCCAGTTAAGGSCAGAATGCAGCCTAAGTGAGACATAGCTTAACACTTTCATATGCTCAATAAAAACATTACTGGGAAAGAAATCATCAGCAAGCCAAAGTCATCCTTCTCAAGGGGGAAGGATGGAGTAAAACATAGCCAAGTAAAGTGATTTTCTACCTCCCTTGCTGCAGCAACAAATTGCAAGCAGTGGTGCTGCTACCGATGTGTGGGTGGTGCAAATTTGAGGGTAAGGGTGAGGCATGGTCCAGGCCAAGCCACCACAACAACATTTGCAATGATCAGACTTGTTTTTAGTGACACTGTTCTTTAATCCAAGAGGTTGAAACTTAGCAGGTGCTTGCAAAAGAGTCATAACGTGTTTGCAATGCAGCTTGAAATCATCAGTGAGCACAATCCCCATTTATGCTGAACTATTTTCTCTTGCAGATCTCAGAATACAAAATCTTGAGCAAGGGAAACAGATTAATCCGGGGTTTGTACGTCCTGTTTCAAAGACAAACTCGTCAGAAAGTCAAGTGTGGAACGCTCTCCACCTCCCACACATCAGGGATGTGCCTGCAATGGTCAGGAGCTGCCTGAGGAACTGCTCTCTCTCTCAGTGGTTGCCATCACCACATGCTTCCCAGATGAGCTCAGAGACAGCTCGACCAGGCTGATTTATTATTTGTGCAGTGGTAGGACAGGTGTTACTGAATGAATGACTGATACCAGCCCTGTTCAAGGCATCAGTTGAGCACTCAGGGGCACTCAAACACGCTCATAATCACGGACACGCCTCAGTATCACCGACTTCAAGGAGACACCGACTGCAGCCCCAGTCAAGCACTGCTTAAGTGCCTTCATGAATCAGGGCCTTTATTTGACCAAACTGCTTGTGGTATTTGTGAAAATGCTGACAGACTGCAAAAGTTTCATTGACATAAGGTTGAGTGTTTGWCCAGAAATGTGAAGGATTGTCACCCAGCTTTCTCTCTTTGTTCCAGAGACACATCTCTCATGCTGAAGGTGAGGTGCCCCAGTGTGCCCACATTTCAGTGGGTTTAAGGCATGCAGTGACAGAGAAGTTCAGGAATTGTCATTTCTGGACAAGTTTTGCCATGCCTAAAGCCGAAGAAAGTGTGTGCAGGATCAGGGTGTGAACCAATAAAGTGCAAACAGCAGATAGGACTATGTTTAGAAGGCAACCAAAATGTCTTTGAAAATTTAACCAGCTTTATCCACAGGACTGTATATCAAATGAGCAGCCTGTTTCTCAAAGGGGAGGCTTTAGCTGGCATCCTACCACACTACACAATTTCCATCCAGCAGCAGATCCCATTCCAGAGCCTGCAGGCAGCRTTGTTTCACATCAGCCCCATAATTTGAGGGTTAAAGTGCTATCTACCATGAGCTGGGAAAAGGGTTTGGATGCTTTCTGGTTTGGAAAAGTTTCTTTTTGATGATAAAGAGCTCTCCAATTCAGCTGTGAGTTGTACTTAAATCACTGCCTCTAAGTGCCTGGAGTCAGTGGCAGCTTTCCTGGGCTGTGTGGAGATGGGAGCTTACAAAATGTCTCCATCTGATGTAAGGGGGAGGGCTTTGCTGAGGAGTGCACATTTACCCAGAGATTTATTGGGGGAGAGGGCARGCTTGTGCCAGACTTGAAAGAGAACATGCTTCTGTGAGATAAATTCATTTTCATGTTTATTTATCTAGAGTAGAAAAACGGTCCTGCCTAGCAGAGCATATGCTGGGCGTAATGAAAGACAAACGTCAGCTTTTGAAGGAAAACACCCATTCATCAAAGGGCACRGAAGAGCAAACAACTTGTTCATTAAAACACAATTGAAAGGTGGCTTCTCTGCACTCCACCTGCTTTCCCAAGTTGGGGGCTGCATGGGAAACTGCTGCTCTCTTCACTTTTTACTTACTCTGTCTTGGAGCAGATGAAAGGGTTTTCCCATCTCAGAGATGAGGGGGAAAAACCCCAAAACTTAGATCCAGAGTAGTTCACCAGATTTTTATTCAATGTTTTGAAGAAGGCCACATCTGCATTCAGCTCAAGGCTGTTGTGACTGATCCTGGCTGAAGGGCTGGCTCCATACCTGGGCCAAATTCTGGACAGCACTCTGCTGTCCGTGAGTTCTCGTGGTGGAAGCTGGAAACATGATACATCCCGAGGATCCCTCTGAATAGGAGGAAGCAATCAAAACCCTCGACATTTTCCCAGGGTGGGAAAGCAATTTCCTCCTCCAGCTGTAAGACTGGGRCAGGTTGAAAGGTCTCAGGGAAAGTAATTATGCCCTTTGATGAGTCTATCAGGAAGCTGGGACTGGGTTATTGGTGTGAATGAACATTTCTGTCTTTGGCCAAAGTGTATAAACCAACAAAAAGAAATCATCTTGGTATGTCTAGTGCCTATATGTCTGCATGTAAGCTTGATTTTTTTTATGAAACATCATACATATATGGACATAAATAAGTAATAAGTAAAAGAATAAGGACAATAGCCAACCCATGTGGTAGGTATCCCAGATAAACCCACCAATCTTTGAGCTCTCTTGGTTTTAAATTATTTGCCACTGCTCTGTTCATTTCTGTGATTTTTTTTTTGGCCACTCCTCAGTGAGGTTTTCAATTGTGTCTGTCATAATAATGTGTCATTCATCTGCATCTCTGGAAGCCATAATTAATTAATGAATTAATTYCTGTAAAACCATGATAGAGGAATGCAAGCTGTCCCTCCAGACGGACTTTTATTATTGCACATGAAAACTCAAGAAGAGAAAATTACTGAATCACTGGCTGATTTTTGCACACTTTTAAYGTGAAGTCACAGTTCAGTTGAGTCTTTTAAAAACAAGTCAGCTGAGCCCAAAAGATCCTGTTTGCAGTTCCCACTTGTCAGCAATGATTTGCTGCTTAAAAAAAATAAAAATCAGGAGACTCTGAGGCTCCTCTTTAAGTGTAGATTAGATATAAAAAGAAATGGGTGGAAGAAAGAAATTCTGTTTTGCACTTGGAGTCTGCAARCTGGACATGAGAAGCAACAATACAGCTCCAATCCGGGAACACCTTGTAAAACCAAAGTCTAGAAAAATGTGCCTAGGTAAAATTACTCACTGTCCCCATCGCAAAACATCAGTGTTGACATTTCTTTGGATGTAACTGGAAACTTTACAGCGATGATCCACTTGAGCTGGGGATTTTCTTAACCTATAAAGTTCAAGTAGCTGTTTCTTCTCYCCAGACCACTGATCTGGCTTTGCTGGCTCTGAGACTAAATAGAGGCCTTGTGTGAGTGACCTTATTGACAACGCCTGGCACGTAAGCTTTATTTTCAAAAAGTGAGCAAGCAGACACCCGGGTTTAACTTGTGACCTATTAATATATCTAGATGGGGCACAGCAGGGCCACAGGCATCTCAAATGGTGCATTGGTTTGTTTGAACAGCATTCTGCTCTGCACCCCTGCACAGTYCAAGCCTGAGACTTGTGGGCCTGGAGGGATTGGCAGTGTAAGCTGAAGCAGCTGGGGGAGAGCTGGGGCAGGAAGAGGCAGGCTCTTCCTTCTTTCTGTATTTTAAAAAAAAAATATTTTTGTTCAGTTCTTTTTTCTGGTTCTCAGTCTGGGGCAGAATGATGTGGATCAACTCTCCAGCTGCATTGGCTCAGCTGTCCTGGTCATTGTGTGTGTGGGATCACAAGCTCGTCCCATTACACCCATGTGGAAAGGAGGAGCAGCTCCTTCCATACCTCTCCTTCCTCTTCAGCTCACCTACTGATCACCCAGGATGTTGCTAAGGAGAGAAAAGAAATAACAATTCTTTTATAGCTGATAGGGAAGGTATTTATGCAAGAGAAAGCAGCTCCCCTCACCTCTTCCATCCATGTCCCATAGCTGTTCCAGAGGATCTGTGCTGGAGGGATTCCAGTCTGCTTCAGGCTGCCCACAGCTGTGAGCCTTACACATCTGAGGTCTCAGAATGCCAATTCATATAATGACAGAGTGAGTGGGAAATGCCTGGCCTGGCTCTAACCATGAAAAAGGTTTGATCTTTGGTCTAACAAAGTCCCTCTAATCAATGGAAGGAAAAACATTTTCCAATATATAATAATTCCCATCTATTTCAGTGGAGGATGATGGTACTCATCACCCTTTTTTGAATAGAAAATACCAGAAAACAATAACCTTCAAAGAGCAGAGGCTGTTTCATTTTGCTTTTTATTGGCAAGGCCACCAGACTGAGCTATGCTGGTAGATAATGTCCTCTGTCACAGCGGCCAGGGGTAACGCCCCAGCTCCATCTGCAGAGCAGTTCACATGAATGACCTGCTGACAACCCCTAGGAAAATCAGCAGAGGGAACTGATCCTTCAGCCTTTTCAACTCTCGGGTGCAGCTGACACGGCTGAGCTTGTTGAAGTGTCATGGACCACATTTGCGTGCTCCAATTTGCTGGAAGACACCAGGGCATGGCAAAAGTGCAGAGACAGAGGAATGATCAGCTGGGGGCTGGARCCTCTTCCAGGAGTACAGAAAGGTGTGTACTCAGTAACAAAACTGGCTAAAAGACTTCCAACTTTTTTTCCAGTTGATCAGAAACTAAAAGCTTCTAGAGCTAAAGCTCGTCTGCTTTAGTAACTCTGCTCTGTTTGTCTTGTGCCAAGCAAAATGAAAATGKCAATCCTAGAGATAACCAAGCAGTCAAATTATTGTGGCTTGGGGATTTATGCATATGGACACATATCTAGTTTTTGAAGAAAGCCAGGAAGTTCCACTCCTTGGAAAAAAGATTAGGGACATGTGAGGCAGAGCAGACAGAGTGCTGGAAACAGCCACTTAAAGGCAAATGAATGAAGGAGAAAGGTCCCAGGTAGAAGATAACACACTAAAAAAATAATTTAATCACACAGGAAGGGATATCAGAGGTCACTGTGTTTTGCTGGTTGTCAGGAGCCCTGCCCATGGAGCAAAGCAGGCAGTGCAGACATGGCTGAAGGGTCCTGGCACTGCAGTGGGTCCAGCTCTAGCACCAACCCTGTTCGATTTGGGGTGAAGCTGCACATGCTGAGCAGCAGAAACAGCAGCAGAGGTGCCTTTCCACCCCCATCCACAGCCATCCTCTCTCTCCTCTTACCACAAGATGCCATCCTGTCTCTCATGACTGTTGGGTTGTTATCCCAGATCTAATTCAGGTCAGCAAAAGTCCAAGGGAATGAGGAATGGATCTCTTACCACAAGCACAACGTGATTTTTGGAAGAAAAATTCTGGTTCATGTTTACCTCTTTGATCCTCTTCCCCTGTTCCCTTGCTCCCTACGTGCCAATGGGAGAGGAAATATTGTGATACATCTCTCAAGCCACATGGAGCAGAGACAAAAGAGAGAAAAGTTCACTAAAAGTTTTGAATCAGGCTCTACCACTCAGCTGATGTGATCTGGCCAGCACAGATGAAGAAGCAAATCTCCAAGGATTTTTTTTTGTGATTTGGCAAGGTAAGATCCCCTTGAGAGGAGTGCTTTATCAGAGTGTTTACATCACTTGGCAATACCTGGCATGTCCCCTGCTGYTTGTGCTCCACAGAAGAGATGACAYGCTCCTGTTSAACCCAGTGCCCTCAGAGCATGGCTTTGATGCTGTGATTCAGAGCTGTCAGCTCCCAAGGCAGTGATGGCCTCACTGGACAAGGAAAAGCTCATTACATTGTGGGCATGAGGCTGACTTGGACCAGGCTTCTTCTTATGGGATGCAGATGCTCCTCCACAGGATAACTCACAGGACTCACATCCCTCCCCTATCATCTGTGTGGCACTTGGGGGTTTCACAAACCTGAGGATCTGTTACAATTTTCATGTAAAACTGGGTTATCACATTGGAATTCCTTCCTCCAGATGGAAAAAGCAGTGCCACAGTCAGAACAAAAATACAGCATGAGGGCARTGAGGGTGGCATTTCCCAACTATTTCACATGTGGGTACCTCAAGCTACTTCACCTGTCTCCAGAACAGCTGTCCTTGCTCATCACTAAGAGCACAGCACTAATGAGATGTGAGGATTTATCCTGTGGGAAGTGGATGATGAAGCAAGKCTAGAGCCAAGGCCATTGCAAGGCCTATTCTGCTCCTCAGCCTTTGGTTCCCCTCCTTATTTCATATCACAAAATAAAGAAGAAAGACATGCTCTCTGCAAYAACCCTTTGGCCACTTATAAATAATTTTCTCCATGTTTCCCATCATGGTAACCTTCCTGGAGCAGTAAATAAACCTGTTTCCTCCCAACTCGCAATGCTGGGGTTTGTTTTGTGAGCCCAAAGAAAGGTTCAACTCAGTTTTATATAAACTTTGATATACACAATTGGCCCGAGTTCACAGCATAAGAAATGTGTGGAATGAAACTAGAACCATTTCAAAAACGTGAAAAATATACATTCAATTAGRGGTGGATCAAGATGATTTATTTGTGCAGCAGTGTTGAGAGTATGTGTTGGAGAATATCGTAGTACAGTTTGTCTTACTGCTGGAGGTGAATCTGAGTCACCGTGCCTGGAACTCAGAGTGAACTTTCCCAGAATTTAGGAGGAAGCCTTTAGATCCCACCAGGGAGCTTTAAATTCAGTTTGTAAAGCTGCTTTTGTTGCTGGTGTGGCTTTTTTTTTTTTTTTAAAAAAATAAGCCTACTACCTGGAAATACCATGGACTTGTCCATGCCTTCTCCTTGGGCAGTACTCTGCTGGTGCAGGGATTCTTCCCTTTGCTCTTTATCCTTGTGCCAGAGAAGGGTGGGAGAGGATGGAAGTGGCTGTTTGTCCAAAGTGAAGAAAACTCAGGTGTTTGTCACCTCTGTCCCTGCACAGTCACCCACCATCAGCACAGAGGACCTGCAGGACACCGTGCTGGTCTCTGCTGGTGGCAGTGAAACTCCAAGATGTGGAGCAACAGGGAATTTATTTCTTCTGCAGTGACAGCCCAGGTATTCAGAGCCCCTCACCAGGYTCCTCCAGCCAAGCCAAACACATCCCTCTCTGCAGATACAGACTGGGCTCTTTGGTGCATTCTCCAACCAACCCTGCCTTCCCTGAGTGAAGACATTTCACCATCTCCCATTTTTCCAGGTTGAACTGTGCAACCTATTAATTTCAAAGCCACYTTCAAATGGTGCAAAGCAAGTTTTCCTTCTCATTTCCAGCTTCCAGACATTTCATCTATCAGATAGCTACCATGAGAAATTAGAGATCAGTGAACATTTGTTTTGGCTTAACATGTATTTTTTTTCAAATGTTAATATCTCAGCCTGTACTTTATTTTTAACCTGTTCTGTCATTTGTCCATAACTYCCTCTGCCATGTTTTATGGCAGGCATTTTAGAACTCTGGGAATAAAGCAAATTGATGCTGTTCAGGTTATGACCTTTAGCATGATGGGGGTGTGAGCACGAGGGCCTGGAGACAATTTCTGAAGTAAAGTTTGTGTTGTTTGTGTGCTGATGCAGTAGAGAATGGGTGAAATCACATGGGCACACACCWTTCACAGCTTCTCCTCAGTCTCTGCCAATGTGGTGCCAAGATCAAGCTGGATTGGAGACAATCTTAAGTGTTGAGTCAGGGAGCTGGACTCAGTGATCTTTGTGGGACCTTCCCACTTGAGATATTCTGATTTTGTGGTTCTATGCCTTAGAGAGATTCATCTTCCAAGGTACATTTCTATATCCCAGAAAGATTTTGCCATTTGATAGAATATGCTTCGTATCAGGATGAACAAGGGATGATTCAGAGCAGCTCCAAGCAGCACTTTATGTGCGGAATAAGCCTCAGACTGGCATAGGAGCACAGTCATGGGATGCAGGGTCCCAGCACACAAACTCTGCCACTCTGAGCACACAAAAGATGTACAAACTAATCCCTGTTTCTTGGCATTTCCACCTTAATGCCTCGTTTCTGGTAGCCTGCAGTGGAGAACCTATTCTGTTTGTCACCWAAGTGACCCAGCACTTACTGGGGAAGAACAAAATTGCTTTTTGTGCCCAGAAGGATGGCAGTCAGCATGGGATGGGACGAGAGGATCAAGGCCCTGGTGTAAATTTGGCAAAGCAGACTTGAATGCAGGTTGCCACATCTCACATGGATGCTTAAGTGCCAGGCTGATGTGTGAGGGGTCAATCTGT
This sequence comes from Malurus melanocephalus, assembly GCF_030028575.1. Classification (NCBI taxonomy): domain Eukaryota; kingdom Metazoa; phylum Chordata; class Aves; order Passeriformes; family Maluridae; genus Malurus; species Malurus melanocephalus. The sequence continues at coordinate 62,951 of NW_026623446.1, read as the reverse complement.
GTCTCGTGATGTTCCAGGATAGGTAAGTCTCACCATTTCCCCTCTGACACAAAATTCCACCTTTGCAGATGTTTTCACATTCCTAGGAAAAGCTTCAATAATCTGATGTCTTCATGTAGAAAGAGATCTGAAACTCTCCAGTAAGCAATGCTAAAAACCTTTAAACATCACTTAGTGCTTATTGTCAATGATCACATTTTTAATATTTAATTTTTCTGCCTGTAAATATTTTTTAAAATATATTTTTAATATATTTTTTAAACCATACTTTTGCAAGATGTGGACTATTGTTGCTGTATTATGGTTTGTCATGTTTTCTTCCTCTTTTAAGTGTAGAGTGGGGTTTCAAAGAAAGCATCTTTCTGTCTTATAGGCATGGAGAGTAGCAAAAAATTTAAAGAAACTAAATAAGAATTTATCAGGCCAGGATTTATCAGGATTGCCATGATATGAGAAGGCTGAGGCAGCATTTTGCACTCTTTCCAATGCAGCAGCTCCTGTTCAGCTTTTGTTACATTTCTGTTCCATTTTTCTTCTTGTGTTTCTTGAAATCCCTGCAGGTGGAATGCRGCAACTGCCACAGTAATTTGTAATTTGGAGGGAGAGGGAGCTCCTGGGAAACTGTGATTTGTATCCTGGATATTGGACAATATTCTTCAGGTCACCAGGCTCTGCAATACTCCTGTGCTGTGGGAAAGGAAGGACAGGAATTTCCCTCACACAACCCAAAGGAGGCTGATCCAGCTGTGAAAAACAGCTGTTTCTGTTGGATGCTGGTAAACATTGCATAGAAAAGGACTGCTGAGTATGATCTGAGAATTTTCACTGCTTTTTCAATAAGTGCAGCATGTGAAGTTGCAAATTCAGCTACCTAAACACAGATGAAAAATGCCTGCCCTGTAAATAATCGATTTAAGTACACCAAACCAAGATATTCACAGCAAAGACCAGTCCTTGGAGGTTTCTACACGCTGCCGTAACTTCAGGCTAAACAAGTCTGAACCAAGAAGTGTTTTGTCCCAAGACTGTATATTTTATGGGAAGCTGATGCTTATTTTCCATGGGAAGCTCATTTTTCCAAAGGACAGTTTCAGCCTGGCAGCTCAGCACAGCGCTGCTGTGACAAGYTGCTCTTTCAGCAGCCCTGACAGATTTTTTTGAGAAATATTTATTTTTTCAGCTAAGTCATGAGGCCGGTGACAGGTACATCGTGGAATGAAACAGAATGCATGGAAGCACACAAGAAAACATGGAAGTTGGAGCTCAGCCTTTTTCACCAACATAGGACACATGTTGAAGCCACGTTTGTGTGGCTCAGTAGAAAGACATTAATTATGGTGTAGTCCAAGTTTGCTGACCAAAATAAAGATCCCGAATGGAAAAGTTTGTGTCAAGTAGACTCAGAGGTTATTTTTTGGGGAGGGTTTTTTTTTTGTTTTTTTTTTTACCAATATGTAAGATGTAAATGATTTTGCTTGATCCAGACCTGCATTTTTTAGGCTAAAATATATATATACCAAGGGAAAAATACCTTCCACCTCTTATCGTGACCTTTGGGAGAGAGAAAAGTTCAATGCTCGTGAAAAAAAGTTTCTGTTCAGCTGTTAACCAGGATGACRCTTCTGAAATCTAAATSYATYTCAAAATAAAGAATTAAGTTGYAAACTATTCAAAAGGCTGAAAGGAACAGTCACAWAACTTAAATGTCTTCTGGAACCAGGGACTTTCAAAGTGTCTTTTTCTGGCAAGCATGAAATGAGACATCTGAACTTGAACAGTTATTCCAAACAGTGTCTAACAAAATGGATTTCTCAAATGAATCAGGCCACAAGCATCTCACAATGTATTGTCTGCATTTTGATTTCTTCTCCCTCAGTTTCCCCACTCACCATGAGGTCTCAGCCAGAGCCAGCTGCAGTGATGCTCTCTGGAAAACAATGTCTRGAAATAACCTTGTGATTGCACATCCCAGAGGACTTTTTTGAAGATACCTTCCAAGGAAATGGGTATCAGTCACTGAGAGATGCCCAGAACCARCAATAAAGGGCACAAATTGTACCCAGTCACAAAGATCAGTTTCAGAATACCAACTCATCCCATATCCCTTCCCATAAGCTGCCAGTGACCCAAATCATTATTCTCCCACAAAATTCTTTCTCATGGATGGAAACTGGAATATGCTTTCTACTTCTTTTGTTGCTCAGTATGGCCAACTCATCCCCAAGATTCTCTGTGGGCATAATTGACTAATTGCATCCAATGTTATACTTTCTTCATGCACTGCAGATTATTTCAGCACTGATAAAAATTTAGGCATAACCACAACTGATCTGGATTTTGAATCACTGGCTTGTAAGACAGCCATCTATTTAATGATGAAAAGGAAACTTTCAAAAACTTAATGTGAATGAGTATTTATAAAAACTTCCCTCTAGTCCTCTAATCATAAATTTCTGTAAWTTTTTGGAATTGCAGAAACAGTTACATACCAAAATAGGCCACCAGCTGAATTTAGGGCTGAAAACAGTAACACAGAAAGTGTTTGGAGCTGGTAAATCAGTTCATACCCCACTGTATTGACTTCATGGAGCTGTTACTCAGAAAATCACTCAGGCAATTGGAAAAGCAATGAAGTCCATGGTTAAACGCACTGCAGGTTTCAAAGGATACAATTGATCAGGCAATTCCTTTGGCTGCTCTGCCAGTGAGGTGTCCAAAAGTAACTGAGTTCATGCACAGCTGAATAAATTCCTCACCCCTCATGAAGTCTGACGTGCCCAGCATGATCAAATGTTTGTGTCTGTTGGTGCAGATATAAAAGTGGTGGCAAGTGGGGTCCTGTGCCTTTCCATCCGTGCCATCCTGCAGAGAACTCCTTCCCTTTGACCGTGGCTGTGCCCATGCCAGCAGTTTAAATGAAACATAATCACCCACCCCATAAAGTCATAAAATGGTCCTCTGTACAGTTTTACCCTGTGCCAATTACAGCTTTCCCAGGTGATGCCCAAGTACAGCTGGGGAGGAAGAGCACCCCAAAAACTGCTCCTGGAGCCAGGGACATTCCCAGGGTCATTTCCTTTCCTGGTACAAGCACAGCTTCAGCATCCAGATGTCCAAACGGTGTAGAAATRTCATGCTGGGGCCTGCAGGATCCTGGAACTGTAAAATTATATATTTTTTTCAGAATTATTTCCACTCATTCTCCAGGCTCATCAGATTGTTCCAGGAGCATGGCAGGTTCTTGCAACACAACGTAATATTATTGTTTCAGTGACCCTTTGAAAGCCCTGAAGTGCAAAACACTTTGCAAACATATTACTAAAAGAATGTTCCCACCTCTAAAACTGTATAATATAAGCAGGACAAGAACTAACATGGATATTGATGGACAGGAAGCAGTGAGATTATCTTGGAAGGCACCACAGGAAAGGCACTGCTCAGCTGTAAGCACTGCCACATTTTTTGTCGCATGACAGGGCTTTTTCCTGAAACTAGAGAGACATTTTCACATCTGAGCAAGGGTATCATTTGTAGATCAATCTTCCCTGATTCTCTCAAATAAAGCAAAGCMTGCTGAGATGGATGAAGGAAGAGCTGTTAATGCAAAATTCTTCTCTCCCCTGAACAGCAAATGTCAGGACACACCTCCTGGGACTCCATGTTCTTGGTCTCTCCCTTCGTTTTTGAGCAAATGCTTTACATTTACATATTTTTTCCTTCTCCTGGCAGCCCTGCCAACTYCCTGCTGTGTTCTTTCCCTCTTCTGCCTCATCACCACCAGTGGTGGAGGCCAAACACTCTTCMTTAARTRCAACCTCGTGATGTCCAGATTTAGYTCCTTGCTGACATTTTTGCWGCTCCATTACTTCAGATGGGCTCAGACAGAGAAGCCTCTGAGGATGCAATCATGACTCAGTGATTGAGAGGACAGCAGAACTCAGAGCCACAGCTCTTGGAAACGTGTAATGAGATCACTTTTTTTTTAAGTATAACCCTAACTCTCACTTTTGCAGAGTAAGGCAAACCCTTCAGTTTCAATTGTTTTTAATTTCTTCCAAGCCAACTTCATAATCGTTGATGCCCAGCTCTGATGTTTTTGTAGTTTAATACAAATTTATGAACCTTCAAGTCGTAAATTATATTGGCATATCTGTCCCAGGAATCATCTCAAAAACCTTCATTGAACAAATCCTTCTGGCTTAATTCCAGTATAGCTAGTCATCTACATTTTATGCTCCATGGAGAAAAATAGGAGCTTCAACAGCTCAGGTCATTAAATTTATCTGGTGCTTTCCAGCAAAACGAATCTTGTCCTAGAAAAGTCTTTTTCTTTCCTTGAGGGGAGCCAAGGGCAACTCACCATGTAATCTACACCTAAAATTAGGTGAAATTCAGTTTATTCAAGAAGTAGCATGACTGACTTTGATTATTAAATTTCAGGTTTATTCCTTTAAAGAGCATCCCATCTCTGCTGGCTAGAGATGTGGCTGTCCCAATCACACTTGTGAGCACAGATGAGTGGTTTGATAACTTGTGTACCCGCTCCCTTTCTGTAGCTGTGTTCTTCACCCCAAAGTATTCCTTCTTTTTTCCACTCCCTTCTCCTTTTCCTGCTAAAGAACCTAGATTTTTTTGATATTGTTTATCTTGGTTAAGCCAGGATTAACCTCATACACAGCTTCTCAAAAGGTTTGAACTGTTTTTCTCCAATTCTCCTTCAAATCCACAGCAAATTCAGCAAACTGCCTATCAGAGCTAAGGTAAGGAGAGAGTCCTGGGCAAGCAGGAGCTGCGAAGGCAGGTGAAACATCCCCAAAAAAAACATGGCTAATGCTCTTTACAGAAGGGTTTAGCTCTTCCAACATGCACATAACTTCCCTCTCCTTCAGAGCACAACATGGGTCAGACACTGCAGCTCCACCTGTTATTGACCCAGGAGGGAAAAGAGAAGCAGTGAAAGTCATTGCAGTGAGCAGTGACACTGTWGGAAAATCTGCCTTTGGGATTTCTCTTGAAACCTTCTTACACCCTTCSTAAACAGCCATCGACGAGGCCATTGATGGCACATGGGGAAAATTACAGAAAACCAGACAAACCACAGCATGGCCATTAATGCATGAGCCAGAAAGGAATTGATCTCATTCCAAAAATGGTGGATTTCTGGCCTCTGTGCTGTCTGAYCCCATGCTGGACACTTGCACAGCAGTGCACTGTCACAGTATTTACAGTCCCTTCCTTCAGCCATGGATGGGCAGTGCTGTGCTGACCCAAATCACTGGGAAAGCCAAGTTTTGTTGAGTGAAAAGTTATATAGGAACCCAACCATGTCCTGGTGAAATACTCCTTGATTTAAAGGTCRCCTCTCCTTGGCCTGAACAACTTGATGAATAACTTCAGATAGCAATTGCTATTTCATAATAAAAGTGCATGTGGTCAGGAGAGGAAAAAAGACCTGGAAGCTTTTCACCCTTAGATATGCAGAATGTTGAATTGTATACACAGAAGTGCATTTTGTTATTAACTTTTTTTCCAAGTATCCATCCTACTTTTATCCCCAAATAATTTTTCTAAGTGACATATTTAATGTGTAATAACACATATTGACTTTCTTATGAATCTAAGCCAGGATGCAGCATGCCTTCATCTGGTTTCCTCCCCAAACTGCCTTAAAGCCCAATAAATCTGTGACTATTTCCTCTCTKTAGCCTCAGAGGATATAGAATTACTTCACAATTTCTCAAGCCCGGAGCCTTCAGCGTGGCTGATGGAGAGCCAAGATCAGAATGGAATTGCTGTAATTGGAAAGTGAAACAAAAATAGTCCCCTGGAAAGGAGGAAAGCACAATGACAAAAGCAAGTCCCATTTGGAACTGCAGCACGATGGCTATCAGACATGAAGTGTGTGTTTGCCTCAACAAACTGTTCCAACAGCAGCGATTGTCATATGGCTCCCGTCACAACCCATCCTCAACAAAAACTCTAACAGCACTTGATGTAGGCACGGCCCAATGCAGTTCAGTTTTCTCGTTGTGCAGTCAGCAGTTCCTTATTTTTCTTGAAAAGGGATAAATTACGTTTCCACTCTAATTTTATGTAGTCGCTCACCCCCCTGCATTGCTGTTTTGCTGTGTGATCCATGTCATATTAAGCTCCCTCCCTGTCATAACTTTTATTGAGCATTACGTTGCTGCTGGCTTTGAAGGACAATTTCCTGTGCACTTGCAGGTTCATTTTAAGGGAAGCAAGGAACTGTTCTGGTCACTGACCACCTTTGCAAGAATCTGTGACTGCAATACACAGTGCAGTGCGAGAAATTTGAGCTTCCAACACCAAAAGAGCAGGTTTTTGTTGCATTCCCACACATCTTTCTAACTATGTAGGAAAAAAAAACAGTGTGTTTAGCCAGGCTTTCGTTTGTGTTCACATGAGGATCAAAGTGCATTTGCATAAATCCAATGTCTGTGTGCAAAACCACCTGCTCCTGCTCTCCCATGCAGGGAATWTCCAAGGACAGAGGATGTTACTTTYAGGTTTTGYTGTGCAYAGCAACAGAAATGGAGYTCAAGWAAAGTGTTTAGCAAAAGTSYCCATATATGTGCCTTAAAAGTTTTTAAAGCTGTATCTGTTTGCAGACAAGCTATCAACAGAATTTTGAGGAAAGAAGGTTTTTGTGATACGTTAAAGAGATTGATGTCAGAAAGAAACTAAGACTTGCTTTCTTCACCGTGAYTGTAATGTGTGATAGAGGTACTTGGGGAGATCTTTGACATTGCAGAAATGAAGGGATAATGAATCCATCATTATCAAATCCTACCCCAGGATCCCCCATCCCTGAATATTCTGCTCTGACACCCAGATCTCTGGTTATGTCTGCAGCTCTGTCACACTGGGGTCGTTTTAGGCATTTCAAGGCCTCACTGCACCCAAATGATGCTGCACAGGTACCCTGCATGCCACTGCCCTACTCACTGCCTCTGATCTTCCTCAAAATAGAAAGAAGGAAAATTACTCYGTTTGAGAATGCCCTTATCAAATTCCCTTTGCTTAACATCCATATGGATTCCAAGCAAGAACTGTAGGCAAAACACTGTGGTTAAACAATCCCTCTCTTTTCTGCTGTGTGCTCCAAGCTTTACAGAAGCTAAACCATTAAAATACATGTTTCTCTCACAGCATGGACACTTGGCTCTAAGCATTACTTAAAGGACRTGGGTAAACACAGGAAAAGATGTCCCAGCAGGAGGGAAGTGATTGTGGGGACAGTACGTTCCCACAGCAATTCAGGTTACAGAGGAGGTAGTGGCAGATAATGAGTTGTTTTATTTAAATAGTCAGCAGGTTTCAGCCCAGAGAACAATGCAGTCTGCTCCCACAGCGTTGCTGTACACAGGCAGGGAACTTCATTTGGTCAAGCCAACAGAGACTAGAAAAAGGCAGATAACATCTCTGAGATTGGCCCTGCTTCTCCTTTTGCCCACAGCACACAAAGTCACTTAAGGTGAGTGGCAGTGCTCCACAGCAAAGCTGGAAAGCAGTGAGGCAAGTTTGGGCTTTTCCAGCCTCAGGGTAGTTCCTATTTTTCATTTAAACACCTGTGAGGTTCTCAAGCCAAGATCCATAGCCATGCTGGGGAGGGAGGGAGCCATGGCACGGGAACGGGAAAGGGCAGTGAAACACCCAAAGCCTAATGGGGATCCAGCCCTTGGCTGTGCAGGCGTACCAGAAAGGGCCCAGCAGCAGATGGGTGAGAAGAGGCATTTCTAGGGAATGATGGGACTAATCTCCTTTAAATAACTTATTTTCTTGCTGCTTTCTTGCTTCTCCATTGATCCCACCTTTCCTTTTTTTATCATATCCATCTCTATCTCCAGCCTCACATCTCTCTGCACRCCCTCTGGGCAGCTCACAGTCTCTGCCCACATTTTTCTCTGCCTTCTTGAAGCAGCTGCCATCATCAGTGGCTCTGCCCAAGCCATGGTCTGGTGTGCCCTGCAGTGTCCCTGAGCCTGGGCTGTGATTCCTGGTGCCCCTTTGGCACCTGAACATCCCACCAGACGTGTGTTCCATGGACTTTGGGCCCCCTCTGTGAGAAATGAGGATTTGGAAGATGATCAATTTATTGATTGACCACTCTTTTAAGAAAAGCAGGTTCACTGGTGGACACAGAAGTGCTTTTTCAGGTTTTCAAGAAACTGAGCAGCACAATTCAAAACAAAGCAGGGGCTGGGAGCAGCTTCTGTCTTCTTCCATCCAGTTTAGCTTAATTATAGGAAAGGATTCGAGAGAAAAACATGATTAGCAACTGTRATCTTTAGCTAATGAGGCAGAAAGTTCAAAACCCCTTGTGAAAGAGACAAGATCACCYGTGAAACCAAGAGAATAACCTGGAGAAGGATTGTGAGGAAAAACAAAGTACATGAAAGAGTCTCCACCTCCATGGAGTCTGTGATTTTCAGTATCCAGTGGAGTAGTTAATGCAGTTTACATAAATGAGCTYCCATATTGATCACATTTGCTCACAGCAGTAGCTCAACCCTACCTGTCGTCTAGGGAAATGTTTAACACACAGGGAGGGTGTGCCAAGTCACTTCCCATCATTTGGTTGACTTCTGACTGAGAGAACACTCCTTGAGAAAAGCAATAAATCATTCTCCATGTCACCCTGGGGACAAGAAGAGGAGAGCTGACCCTGCAAGTGGAAAGATTGCAGTCAGGCATTAGGACAAAGGCTGGTGGCTCAGTCTGGGCAAGTCACACAGTGCCTATCACAGAAGGCTTTTAAAAAGAGATTAGGGAAATCTCTGTAAGAAGTTGGCCGGGTCCAACCGATCTTGCCTTGGGATAGGGAAAGATGAAATGCCTTCTGAAGCTCTCTTCCAGCCTCATTTTCCATTTTTCCTCACCTACAAAATGCTTTCAAGCAACAGTGATGTCTTTCTTTCCTGTTTTCCCTCCAGAAGCAGTTGGGAAGCTGTCTGCCTGCTCAGCAGAAGGTTGACATTCAAACCCTTGAGCACATGAGATGTCTGTGGTCCATTTTTACTGAGACTCTCAAAGAGGAGATGGGTAACTCGCAGTCTGAGGAGATTACCAGCCAGCAGTGGTGTTCTTGGATGTGGGGAGCGTGCTCCTTTTCTTGGGGAGTGCAAAACGTTTGTGTATTTCACAGATACCACCAAAAAAGCCACCTGGGGGGAGCAGTTATGATGCCTGTGCCTGGGTGATGTTTATGATCAACAGTGATTGGGGCAGTCCTCAGAGAAGCAAATCCAAGATGAAAGATTCCAGATCATATTACCAACCACCCAACCCAAGTGTGCCAACACTGACAGACACCCTTTGGAAACACACAGAATTCAATTATTTTGGCTAAATTACCACATCCATGGCAAATTACAGGCTGTCTATTGGAAAATATCTCCTCTTGATCCTGCCATTTTTTTTTGTTCATCACTTGTGTTTATGTTCCCAGCATTTTTCCCTCCTGGAARAGGCCCAGTGTTTTTTGGGAAGGACTAAAGATAGGCTTTTGCTCCACAGAACGTTATTTAGTGGTTGGACAAGGTTGCAATTAGACRTTGTGGTCTTCGATTCCACTGCAGACCTGTGATATCAAGCTACCAGCATGGCCTGCAATACTGGATCCAGATCTGAGCCTTGCCAGACCAAAGCAGAAAATCTGGCTGCTGTTGGAGGCAAGTGATAAGAGCTGTGTGGCTGCAGGCTATCAAAAGCTGCTTCTTCTCTGGAGAGTCTTCAAGAGACTTGGAGAGGGGTGGAGGAATTCACTGACTTTAAACTCTTATGGACAGGAGAATCCATTTCTGCCCATAAATGAACATGAAGACCAGGGTGAGAAGACTGGAATGAAGTGAAGTGAAAAGTGAAGTGAAGTGAAGTGAAGTGAAGTGAAGTGAAGTGAAGTGAAGTGAAGTGAAGTGAAGTGAAGTGAAGTGAAGTGAAGTGAAGTGGCGTTCATGCTTGGCTGGGAGCAGGGAGGTTGTGCAGAGATGCACCATCTTGGCCATCAAAAGCTGTGTATGTGTGTTAGCACAGCATCCAGCAACCCTCCTCAGCAAAAATCAGGGGAGTTCAAAACTCTCCAACCTTCCCAAAAAGTTGAGAAACTAAAGATGGAGCCAAAAATCTTAAGCAGAGATTTAAGTACTGCTCCTTTCCCCGTTATTCTTATGCGTTTGAGAATTGATTTTTGTGTTTTTTTCTGCAATGTCCTAATTCTCAATGAGTGGAGGAGAGGTCACTTCAAACCTGTGCTCACCATAATACTCACCCCACAGCAAATGTTCCAYAGCCTGGAGAGGTGAGCTGGGAGCTCATGTTCACAGGAGTTAGGAGTCAATGACCTTCTTGGGCAGAGCAGGAACATCTCAGAATCGGTGCCATCCCCCTGGCTCATGACTCTGGTGTCCATGCTGGGACTCACCTTGTGCCTTGTGGGGAGGAGCAGAACACCTCTCCCAGTACTATGCTGTCATTTCCCAGTTTTTGGTGTGTTTATCATCACATCAGCTCTCTGTGATGGAATTAGAAGGGAGAAATTGAAGCACAAAGTCTCAGGTCAGGTTTTGAAAGGATTATGAATGGATAAACACCTTGTGTCCGTTTTAAAAAATCCTGTCCACAGAAATGACACAAGAAAGTCATACAAAAACACACAAGGACAAGGATTTTCTCCTCCCAAAGCCCTCTCCAAAGACACAACACTACTCCTGACTTTTAAAGGCCTTTTTATCATTTTAATATAGGGAAATTACAGTCCTAGACTTAGAAACAGCTACAAAATCATATAAATATTTCTGAACCCAATGACACCCRCAATCAAATTAAATGGAGTTTCCTAATGTAGCTCAAGTTTCCTTAGCACACATGTCACTATGATATGTGTCTCTCACTGCATATGGAAAGGTCTGGAGAGGGAAAAAGAGAATACTGTGAAAACCAGACARATTAAACAAGAGCCACAGAATTATTTTGGTAGTATTTAAACTATTTAAACTCAATTACATTACATAATGAGAGACTGCTCCATTTATTTCCTTTTTTTTCCACAAGTAACCAGGTTTTCTAAAATCCTAACTTGGATTCCTATAAATAATTATAGCTGTCTTTAACAATACTGTCCCATGTAAAACAAAAAAAAAAAAAAAAAAAAAAAAAAGAGGATTGAACAAAGTTATTAAGAAAGGTAAACTTTTTAATCCTTAATCTGTGCAGGCTGCATTATTCCATGACAGCCACAGGCTTCTCTGAAAGCACACAGAAGGGATGAATGAACCCATAGATAAGTTCTGGTTCAATCAGTTTAGCTTTCAAAGCCAGATGAAACCTCAAAAAGTTTCATTTACTTCAGGGAATTTGTGAAGAGAGAGATTCTCACCAAAGACAGCGATTTTACATTAACCTTTAGGTCAGACCAATGTTGCGTTATTAGCATTATTTAATTAACAAAATTCATGCTTYGAAACTTTAAATATTTGCAAATTCATCCCCCATAATGACTTTCATTTATTTTTATTTATCTAGGGCTGGAGTCAGCCTGCAGCAGCTCTTATTTCCCGCCGCGGGAACAGCTGGGGGAGACAATYCAGTCCCTTTCTCGAGGTGTTTAAATGGGAGCAGAGCTCCTCCAGAAATCTGGCTCCAATTATGAGCCCTACGTGCTTTGAAACTCTGACCCTGGCCCTCAGTGTTGGCGAGACTTTTTACAAACCAGGCGGATGATAGTGCAGAGTTCCCCTGGGTGCACACAGCCGGGTCTGGGGGGATCCTGGGCTGGGATTTCTCCTCTCTGTGCCTCCAACCAGYGGGGTTATCTGGGCTGGGCAGCACAGGCACAGCCACCAGCCAAGGAGGCCCAGCTGGCCATCAGATCTACGGCAATTTGCCACCAAAAATGCTTTGTCATGGAAAACTCAGGGTCGTGTTGGGACAAAATGGAAATTCATTTCTGCAGTTCATTTAAAAAAAAAAAATTACTTAACTTTTTAATCAAATGCTGATTTTTTTTTTTGAGATTGTCATATTTTGTTTTATATTATATTTCATTTTTTTAATATTTTTTAAATATTTAAAATTTATAAAATTTTAAATTTTATAATATTTTTTAATATAATTTTGAAAAAAAACACACTCGAACAATGTCATTTAACTTAGAAGGTTTTTCTTTTGCATTTGCCAGTGACTCCTTCGCCTTTGTCCTCATTCCTCTGGATGACCTGAAGGGAAACACTCTAYCTCTATCCAGCTCTGTTCTGCTGATGGATAAAAGGGAAAGTGATGCTGATGTGCTTCACAAGTGCATGGGGATTAAAAAGSTCACACTCCTGACAGATGGAGAGATTAAATGGGTTTGTACACATGAGCTAATAAAGCTTTCAGTACTCCACCCTGCCACCCTGTACCTGCAACATTCAGGAAAATACCCACTGATGGCTTTTTGAAGCAGTGTTTCTCACATCAATCCATCTACCTCACAACTCCTCACGACCATGGGAAGTCACAGAAATGTGCACGACTGGTTCCTGTGAGTAGAGCACCAGCAGGAAATTCATCTGGGTAACGACATCTCATAAATCCCATTCTGAGCTCAAAAATCAGCATTTTGCTGTCCCTTCCCTCTGTCTCTTCCTCCTATACCAGGAGCCCAGCTCAAATCTGGAGATCTCTGTTCTGGTGTGAGTCTGACCAGGTTTTAGGGAGAACCAGAGAAGGGCAGTAGAAGCTTTGGCTCATCACTGCACCYCAACATAAACAGTGCCAGGAATGGGGTGGTGGGTTTTGCACAGACTCAGTGTGAGAAATGTCCATTAAATGAGGTGGCAAATGGAGCTGACAGATGGGTACATGCACTTTCTCTGGAAAAGCCACACTTCTGAGGGTTTTAATAAAGGACTCCCAGAGCTGGCACCCCAGAGATGGGGCTGCACTTTGTCCTGCCAGTGCCAGAGCTCGCAGGGAAGCCTGCACAGATGGGCACCTACAGGCACCAGCCCTGCCTCAGGTGCCAGTCTGGGCACAGACTCTGGTGTGCTTTTGCTGTCCCTGCATCCATCCTTGCCATCCTTCCTCTGGAATCCCCCAATCCGCTTCCAAGCAGTACTGGCATTTCAGTGGAAAGTACAAGAAACCCTCTAGTGGACACTTAGAGGGAGCAGGTTTGGGTGTGAAGTGTGCGTATTTTTATTGCTTTTTGGATTTTATGCCAGTTTGAT
>NW_026623446.1:45253-49709 GCF_030028575.1 Malurus melanocephalus | reverse complement strand
TTTTTGTTGCGTTCAGCCCCATCTCAAATCAATGCCCTGAGCTGGGCACAGAGAATTTTCTCACCAGTTTTGGAGGCTGTGCCRTGAGCAGTGAAGGCCAAGGATCACAGAAATGTAGRATCATTAAGGTTGGAAAAGAGCTCTGCCATCATCAATTATGAACATTAACTGAGCGCCACTGTGTTCACCACTACACCACATCCCCCACATGCCCCGTCCACACACACTTTGTGAACACTTCCACAGATGGCAATCCCACCACTTCCCTGTTCCACCCTTTCAGGGAAGAAACTTTTCCTAATATCCCATTTCAACCTCTCCTGGTGCAGCTTGAGGCCATTTCCTCTTTCTTTATTTCTTGTCACCTGAGGGAAGAGGCCAAWCCCCACCTCACTAGAACCTCCTGTCAGGGAGTTGCAGAGAGTGAGAAGGTCCCTCCTGAGCCTCCTCTTCCCCAGTTCCCAGCCCACAGCTCCCTCAGACTCCTCATCAGACCCTTTCCCAGCTCCATTCCCTTCTCTGGACATGCTCCAGACCCTCAGTGTTATTCCTGTTGTGCAGTGCCCAAAACTGGATACAGAATTTGAGCGTACCCAATATCCAATGGCAATGTGGAGACCTGGACTGCTCTCTACTGACTTCAGGCTAAATGGTGGATTTTTAGARGTACTCAGGCATGTAACTACTTAAGTACCTCAGATTTCCCCTCTGCATCCCTTCAAATCCGAATACCTTGGAGGCATTCCTGAAAATCTTTTAGTCATTTAAGAGCATTTATAGCTCGTTCAGTATTAGGTAAAAGCCTTGCCAGGGTCCCAGGGTAAAGCATTACCTCTCAGGCCAATGGTAAGAGCTGGATAGGATGAGGATTTAATCACATGGAGCTTTTAGGGTTGCAAAGTCCAGCTTCTTCTGATTCTTTGAATTCCTGCAGATTTTCTTTTGGGTGAGCAGGATATCCTTWACTATGAGATACATTTATCTGAGCTGCTGCTTCCTCAGCCTAAAGCCCTCCTAGAAAACCCATGATCTTCAGGATGCCTTCTCACTGAGAGCAGATGCAGAGCTCTGTGACTCTCCCTTCTCCAAGGGCACTAGCAACAGCAGAGCTCATCCCTCTCTCTTATGGTGCAGAGGGGATGCTGCAAAGGGCCTCTGCTTTGGGCTCCACAGGGGCTGAKCCCTGCTCAAAGATGCCCAGGTCAGTTTTAGCTTGGTCTCTCAGAGAGCTGCACACCATCCTTGYGGTGGGTACCCTATTCCAGCAGCAAACAAAAAGAGGAAACTTTCTTTGGTTCTACTTGTCTGTGATATGTAGCACACAGTCCTTGAGGCAAAAAACAGCTGCAGGTACCCAGATAGGAGTGTCACTGGCAGAGCCTTGGCAGGGCCCAGAGGTGCTGTAACAGTGCTGGGGGTGCTGCTGGAGGAAGGAGAGGTCGAAGCAGATGGTGATACATGTTCTGAGTGCAGCTTTAAGATTTGCCACTTTTCCATAACCTTCAACACCATTCCTTGTTCTCTACCCATTCCAGAGCTGGCCCTGGATGCCAGACTGGCTCAGCAAAGGGTTCTTGGCTTGGGACTCCCCAGGGAATGGATCTGTGCCTCCTGGTGTGCAGAACATCCTTCTCATGCCCATTAAAACCAGACTCCCAAAGCGCAGGGAGAGTTTCCTTTGATGCCACCCTTTCCCCTTGYTGCCCATCCTTTGTCCATCACCTGAATTCTTCCTCAGGAGCTGAGACACCTACACTCTTTTAACTTAGAGAGTGCAAACRTTCCTTTTTCCATCTCTGGGGGCGTGCTTGCCTCTCCCAGACCGTGCAGGGGAACAAGGGCTTATTTCAACTCTTTTGAATACAACTGCTCYAGTGTGGGCAAAGTATTTAAACTGCGCTGCAGTAGTGAGTCAAACACAGTGCAGCACCACACCTCTGTGTCCATGGCTGGGGCTCCTCTAGAGGAAGCAAAAGGTGKTTTTTTTCCTCTTTGAGTTTGTTCCTGAATTTTATCCTATTCCTATTTTAAGCAAACACATACACTTGTCCAAGTAGGTRCAGCAGTCTGCTGCACCAGGGCAGACCTAACAGGGGTCTCTTAGTTTTGCAAAGGCATTAAGGTGGCGAATGAGCTGCCATGGCTCAGTGAGAACCTCAGAAAGGATACTTGTCAAGTATAAAATAATGTTAACAAATTAAAGCAATTAAATTTAGGATGTGGTATGTCAGAAACCAAAGRAAAATGCAGCTGCTGGCATGGCATTGGGGTGCATTTGTCACATAATGTCAAGGGGAATCCCTACAGATAGAAGGACCTTTCACTGTGCACAGAAAATGAAACTTTCATGGTCCTCRCAGGTTATAAATGGGACCCTTGTTGACTTTCTTCATACAAAGATTGCCTGCTCCCCAACAAAATCTCAACAGTCCCAGAAAAAAATTAACTCAAGTAGATTTTTTTCCCCATTGAGACCCACTTTTCAGGCCCAGCCACATTCGCTCCCAGCCTGTGCTGCAGTCAAAGTGCCTTTTGTACCTCCCTCCAAAATAGTTTATTCTTCTCTAGCAAACAACATCATTTAGCACTAGCTGGAGGAGCTGAGCGGTCTCGAGTTAGGAAAACCAGATGTATTTGAATCATCTGTCAGAATCAGAGGCCAACACTTGATCTATGGCAAGGTAATGAAAAGAGTCCCTCATTCATTAATTGCGCGGAGCCGTAGGAGCGCTGCAAATCACGGAGCGGGATATTGTATGAACGTGTCAATGTTCCTGATATCCAGGGGCCCGTTAGCGAAACAGGCCGTGATGAAAGGCTGCATGTGTGCCCAGAAAAAAAAGCCAATAAAGTGCTGCTCCTTGCAGGAAAACAAAAACAAGACCCAAAAAGGCAGCGTAGAGTTAGAACAACCATCTCCTGTTACCCGTTTTGCTATCGCTAGAGCAAGACACTGGACTTGTGAGACCTTWTTTTATTATTTTTCTAAACATTTTTTACAGATTTAACAGCCTACCTCCAAGGTCATGCCACCAAGAGGCCGAAGTGATGACTCAGATGCCGTCGGTGAGTTTAACACCCTGTCCTGTGCTGTTATTTATAGCTGGTTTTATAGCTGTGTTTTTGAGGCCCCAGCTGAGGCAGCGCCTCGGTGCATGAAGTCTTGTACAAACACACAGGGAGGACAGCACTGGCCAAGGGCTCACAGTCTGTGAAAGGAGGATGCAGAATCAGTTTGGGGTATGGCCAGGGGCGTACAGAACACCTCCAGGGGACCCACAGAACCATCTCTGCAGCCTGGAGGTGATACTTCCTTGTGCAGCCAAGAAATTGCCACCTCAGTGATGAATGGGGGTGGCAGCGAGAGGGAATGCACAGGGGAAACACTTGGAGGCATTGGSCAAAAGTCGGCACTCAGAGGCAGAMCGGACACAGTCTTGAGTTYRTGCGATGGATTGTCTKGATTGAGGGCATTTTCTGCTCCAGATGGTGAGCTGAARGTTGATTTCTGTGGTCTGAGTGTTGTGACCAACGGTGACAAAGGTGATGAAGGACATGCTCAGGGTCACACTGAATTAGAGGTTCAGAGAGGAACGAAACCCCGGCCTCCTCAGCCCCACCTCAATGCCAAGGCAAATAGTGCTGAAGGATGTAAATGGACATTAATTAACAACACCCTCATGGTATTATTACAGGATCTGAATGGTGTCCTGATGAAAAGACTAGAAAATGTACAGAATCAGATCTGCAGCTAGCACCCATCAGAAAAACCAGCCTCTTTAGATTTAGCTGTCAAAATTTGACACCAGCCTACACCAAGTGAGGATTTGGCCCTCTATTCTTGGGAAGCTATTTACAGTGGAAGAATGTGCATACACTCAGGCAGCTTGCTCTTTTTTTTTATTTTAAGATCAAGATTCATTCCAGATTGGTAATTAAGTTTAGCTCTTTTGGTGACAGGAACTGCTCTGACAGCTGCAAATCATAATAATATGCATTTGTGTACATTTGTGCCTACATGCTTGTGCATTTTTGCTGTTGTAGCTATGAGTACAGTCAGTGACTTATGTATATTACTCTGTATCTTGAGATTGTTTTTGCAAACAGTGCTTGCATAGGGAAAAGAGCTGTGCTCTCTTTCAATTTCCTCACAGAAAGCACTGTCTCCATATAGGAACTCCAGACAGGATCACCACCTAAGATGTTGGTCAGATCAGGCCTCAGATTAGCCCAGGGCTACAAACACAAAATTAAGTGGTTTTTTTTCTCCTGACGTGCTGCCTTCATGCTGCAGTGCATGCCCCACACAGCCCTGGAGGAGCCAGTTCCATCAAACTGGGGCTGTTCTCCTTGGGGTAGGAATGGAGACAGGGGAAGGCATGAAAGAGTTATTAGGAGCCAAGAAATGCAGCCCAAATCTTCCCAGGAGCAGTGGCAGATTGGTGACTGAAAGCAA
>NW_026623446.1:32997-44470 GCF_030028575.1 Malurus melanocephalus | reverse complement strand
TTGTGCTAGCCCCGATGTGAGGACATGCCTGAAAGAGCCCACCCGCCTTCTCAAACATGTGCTGCCAGGCTTACACTCRTGTTTGGATGGTGATCACAAGCAGAAATGCCATCAAAATGTTGCTTTAGCTCTGGAAAATCAGCACAGTTCAAAGAGGGTTTTATGATGCTGCCAGCCCCAATTCCATTGATGGAAATCAAAGCTTTCCTAAAACCCAACAGACGAGTGACAGCGTGCCAGGTTTAGTCCTCCTAGGTGGTGGCACTGCTTGCTGAGTCTGATATGTGGGCATGCAGCAGAGATTCTCCACAGCTTCCCATTTGGCTCCAGGGACTGATGGCCACATCCTTGAACCCCACACAACCCAGCCTGCCCGTCTCTGGTGGRTCCGCATGATAAAATCCAGCTTTGGTGGGATTTATTCTCATCCCTCTAATGAAAGTGTTTTGACTCAGTTTGCAGCATGGTTTAGAGAGCAGGAAATTTAAAACCAGCTCAGTGTGTGTCAGCTTGAACGCAGTGATGTGCTGTCAGCCCACCCAACGGGGGTGCAGGCTGGCRAGCGATGGAAAAGGCAATTTGGGGGCTTCAGAAACATTTTCCTCACCATAGGRGTGATTTCTTCAAGAGCAGACAGTCATCTATAGTACCTCTCCCTGTGGCTCAAAAGCCTGTCAAGCAATTCAGTATTCCCAAAAACTTCAGTGAGATACTACTGCAACCTCAAAAATTGCAGCATGATTGCTTGAATCGGAAAACTGCAGCATTTACAATACGTATTGAACAGATTGGTGTTTAAAAAAGCTTTTAGCATCTAATATGTTGATCAGGTCACTCTATTCAGTCTCTACATGTTGTTCTGAAAGGTTTGGCTGGAAGAAGTCATAGAGCTGGGGGCATAGAATAGAGTCACGGAGCTGAGTTGTGGTAGATGRAGGAGGATGTGTAGAAGCTGAGTCTCCAAAAACACTTTTAACATGAATTAGACATGGACAGGGTTGCTGGTGTTGGACTTTTGGAGAGCTAAGCCTAGRCTGCTTGAGGAACAAGGGCTTCCARCCTGGGAATTATTCTCTAAATGTGTCTTGCCAGACCTGATGGAGAGATAAAAATGCCCCAAACTCGCTTGACCACAGACAAGTGGGAAAGCACAGCACAAATCCTGCTCTGCATCTGCCAGAAGAGGGATTTGAACCTGAATTCAAACCCACRGGAAGCACCAGGTTGTTAYATGTAAAGTGMAGGGTGAGGTCACCTGGTGGGGAGYACATCCTCCTGTTTCYTTTGGRGTGRAAAAGTTTATATTCAGGCTAYCCYTCAAAAGCAKCTGCTGTRGATTTCRGCCCCTATCAGATATCTCCCTCCAGCCCAGAATGAAGCACTTTGTCTCCCTGAGTAGTACAGAGGTGATATCACACCAGGACCCCAGCACAGCTTTTGGCTACCCCAGGMAGGTCCCTAACTAGCAGAATTGTACCATGACCCTTCTTTCAAGGTGCCCATGGCTCCCAGTGCCTTACTGGTTTTCCTGGGTCAAACATATCCCTTGGTCCTTCATCAGCAGGGGGAAAGGAGCCATGGATGTACCTTACCCTCCTATGCCTTTGCCACATCTCCCAGTCAGTTGTTACCACTGCTAAATGTGAAATAAATTTTGAAATCCTGGTTTTTTTTTTTCCTGTAAGAGCATCAGCTACATTTGGGTGGTGTTTAGGAAGCTAACAGGAGCCCTGGTTTTAATTTTAAGGGAGAAAAAACAACCCTCTTAAGCTTGAATTTGTTTTCCAACTTCCAAGACAGCAACCACATCCTCCCTGTTTTACTGCTTCTTATCTGACAGACGGGGTCATGCCGCAGGGATAAAACAATATATATTCAATGCAGAGGCCTCACATGTTTATGGGGAACAGCTCCATCCCTGGCCTACTCAGTGTGATTTTGAAAACAACTTTTTATTTTAGCGTTTCTTTGATGGCTGGTATTGGGGTTGGGTCCCTCGCTTCTTCAGAGAAAAGTGACCTTTCAGTCTCCAATTCTGAAAGCYGTTCCAAACCATGGAGCCTCGAGTGCCAAAACCTTTTCACATTCAAATCTCTTTCAAGCAGAACAGGGAGAGGAAGACCAGAGTTAGTGCACTCAAATGACCTCATTTGCCACATCAGAGCACAAAGCATTTATTCTATAAAGAGCATCAGTATGTGTGCAGTATCCAGGACGTCTTGTWAGCCAGTTTTTTCAATATTGCTAGTAATAAGCCAGCTTTTATATGGTATGGTTTGGCAGGGGAAAAATGTATAAATTCTGCAACATGCAAAATCTTGAGGTTCTGATCTGCAAAGCCACATTAGCACATATGTAAGTTTAAGTACACAAAGATGGAGAGTGTCAAAACTTTCCACAAAATATGTTTTTCAGTGAAAAATAAACTGTCAGGAATTTTGGGGTGAGAGGTCTTTTTTYTTTTCTTTTTCARATTAATTTATTTGTGAAAGTTCTGYTTTTTGAGGAAAATGCCAAGTATTCCTTCATAATTCAAATACTTGCTTTGAAAATAAAATGCTTAGATTCAGCTTGCTTTTCACAACAAATGGTGGAAATTTCAGATACCTTTRTATTTCCATTTTATATTCCAATATTCCAATTTTCTTTTATGGGCTTGGCCAAGTATTATCTCTCAGAACACAACTGGTTTTTCATATCATGAGAGAAAACTGGTGTATCATAAGGAAGAGGATCTGAGTGAGTGTGGTCAATTGAGGCAAATATAAGTGTAAGGCACTTAAATGGCAATTCCTGCAGGGCTGCACATTACAATTTCTAACTTAAAAAGAAAAGAAAAAAAAAAAAAAAAAAGATAAAAACCTCCCAGCTTTTAACAGCGGAAAAATTTGCCCTTTATTGAAAAAAAAGCTTAAACTTTTCTGTGGAAAATACTAATGAAAACAGCACTGCTTTCATTTTTGTTAAAACACCCAAGGGAAAGAAGAAAACATTTCTGAAAATCTTCTGAAGAAGCGACTTCTGAAGAAAGTCAAATTGGGTCAAAGAAAAGGGGTTCTTTCTGGGTAAATCAAAATAATAAATTTTCAAATTATGTGTCAAGCAGTGGCTTTGTCTCACTAGTGTCCTGCTAGCAGAGGCACCTCATGAGAAATAATCACTTTTCCAATCTTTGAACTGTGCAAGTTCATTGCCAAGAGCGCCAGTCTAATGGGGAAAGGTTTGACTGGATGGGAGAGCAGCAATTCCTCACAAAATTGTGCATCATGTGTTTTGGGACAATCAACGCTCAYGGCTCTGAGACTTCAGCAACAGAAATTCATGGAGATGGTTTTCCTGGAGAGATGCATTTTTGGGTCTGTGCTGAGCACTGGCAGCAGCCCACATTCCCCCACTGTTTCTGAGGAAGGGACAGTGCAGATAGCAAACATTTCCCTCCAGGAATGAAATCCTGGCCACCCCTCACTGTTCATGCAGGGTTTCCTGGGTGTTTGAGAGTTTATGACAGTTTGTCCCTGTTTCAACCAACTCACAGCAAATGGATAAAACAGAAAATTACAGCACCAAGGTCTGGGCTTGTATAGCCAGCACGTTGGGTGCAATTGTCCTAGGGGGAGAAAGTACTGCTGGAAAAAATTGCCCTTTAATGTCAGGCATTCTTCAAGGTGCTCAACATAGCCCAAGTTGCCTGGGCCCATGTGTCTGACGTGAAATCAAAAGGACAGACACGATTCAGCACTGCCCAAGTGGATATTGCAGAATTTTGCTTTTTTGCTTTTCATGTTTTAGGCTGGGGGAGAAAAAAAAACTCTCTTCCAGTAATTACTGATATTTGGAGCCTGCAGCCCTGTACCCAGATGCACTGCACAGCTTGYAGCTCTTCTGCAGGGAGCAGGGTTACAGCAGCAGACTGAATTTTCTAGAATAGCTGTTCACCCCATTCAATGCTACACTCTCCTTTAAAAGTCCAGGACATTTTATCCAACCCAAATTCCCACTCCACRGGGGCACAGGAGGCAGACAATGCTGCCCTTTACTGGTTTCATCTAACTTTGCTGTAAGCTCTCTCTGAGTATGTGGTGTGTTTGTTTCTGCACCTCTCTCTGCTGCAGTTATTGTGCTGGCACAAAACACTTGATTTAATCACATGGTGAAACACAGATGTGTGGAGCACACGGGAGTGATGGGAGCAGCAGACACAACCCCTCAGAGCACTGACTGTCTCATTCCCCCCWTGGAGATATGTGAAAGAAAACCCAAAAACCAAAAAAACAAACCAAAACCAGAATGCCAGGGCCAAAACTACCCCACACCTCATTCCTATGATGTACAATGCACCTAACAACCAGACCTTTCACAGCACAACCATTAAAATAAAAAACCCTCATCAGCTTTGCTGGCACAGAACACAGTGTTTTCCAGGATCTGCTGATAGCTGGCTGACATTCTAGCTCTCTGTKCTTCTGAGAGGGGAAACACTGCACTCTTTTTTCTTTTAATTGGAACTGCTGAAAGTTTATTTTTGTTGTTATCACTTTCTGGTAGATGTTGAGCAAAAGGATGCAGAGCCAAGCAGAGGGGCTCCTGGAGAGAAGTGAGGACACCAAATACCTTCCTCCTCTTCTGCTTTGGCTCAAGCTGAGATGGAGAGGATAGGGTCTGGGAACATCACCAAACTCATGAGCAGGCAGCTCCAAGGTCACAGTGTCTCCCTGTCCCCTTCTGCATCCATTTCACAGGGACTGCAGAGCTCATGGACTGTGGTCCTGTCCTCCCCTTCCCAAATGATGGACAGGAGAGACACCAGCCTTAGGGAGGGAGTTGGGATGGACCTCTCTTCCTCCCTGTTACCCACTCCCTGTCCATAGGTTCCTTCCTGCAGGAGGGGAACATTTCCAGCGGAGCCATGGGAAGCACGGGGAGAGAAGGAATGCTGGGGCAGGAATGGGTGGAAAGGAGAATYCTCTTGCAGGATGATCCATCCTGGCCTTCTGCAGCAGGACAGTCATCTCCCACACACCTCTGCTGCAGCCTGAGGTACTCAGAGGTACTCTAAGTTTTTTTAGGTGCACATTTTCAGCATCTGCGAAACAGGAGCAAGTGTGAAAATTTTGGTTCCTCTGCAATGCATCTAATCCAGGTGACAGGCTGGATTATCCCCTAAAGCTTTGGGAGAGGTACTTTCTTTCCTTCTTTGGCCATAGACCTATGTAAGGGACAGCTTCAAACCTGAGAGGCTCTCAGGGAAAAAACTTCCTGCCTTGCTCTCTCTCAGGGAATGCATTTTCAGAAGAAAAAGGGGTATTTTACTCAATTCCTTTGTCAATGTTCTGTCTAAGCCTCATCTGGGACAATCCTCAGGGGTGTGTGACTGTCACTGAGAGGCACAGGGACATCATGACTGATACAGAAACCTGGCACATTAACAGGGGTGGGAGGCAGGAGGGAAATAAAAGCAGAGAAAAAATTATTATCATTTGGGCACATTAACAAAATATGTAAGAAAAATAGTTTCTTTCTGCAGAGAGAAGATTCACTTTTGCTTCTGAAATTGATTTTAATGTAACATGCGTTTGCTTCTTTGTTTGGCAGTAACAACAGTTGGCAGTCTGGGGATAAAGATCTCCAGTGTTATCCAGTGTTCTGATTTGTCCTTATTTCKATATTTTCGGTATTTTTCTCAGAATCAGCATGGTATAATAAACAGTACTAAATGCGATCCTTTTTTTTTTGTTGTTGCTTTTAATTAGAAAAGGAGACATATCTAAGGACAAAATTATGTGCAGAGCAAGGAGATAAAAGGGAGCTTTAGGGATTGCCTTTTTTCTATCAAGGACAAAACAAGGAGAGAGTCTGAATAGGACTRAAACAAACAATTAAGATTGCAAAGAAATCCTTCATCTCTGTGCTCTGGAAGGTCCCAATTCAGCAAAGTACTGAAGTATGTGCTGGATTTTTAGGGRCAATTTCAGTGTTTCAAGWCTGGCATAAACCTCAGTGTCCTGAYGAATGGATTTTCCATGGAGGTTGAATGGTCTTTGCAAAGATCCTTTAGCTCAGATTTTCATAGTGTTCGTTTCTGTGGTCCAAAAGAAAAGGACACAAACATGCACACACAAAAACACAAGGAGTCACCAGGTTAAATTCTCAGACCTGTTTTAAATGGGAGATCAGTTCAGCACCTTCTGGAGATGCCTTCCTCTCCCCATCCGCTCTGAGGGGAGCTCAGGTTGGGTTTCTTTYTCCTTTTTAAGTAGCAAACAATGAAAACAAAAAAGACCACCATGACCTGTWGGAAATCTTGCAATATCTCCTGTTCCCCCAGCTCCTAGGTGGGAGTTCCCATTAGGGCTGGATTAAGCTAAATCAGATTATGCACTGCAGACAATGGTGTCTGCAAGCTGCGGACAAAAGGTGTCAGGGCAAATCTCTCCTCAAACCCACTAATATTGTCCTGCAACAGGACTGTGAAACGAGCCCCCTAAATCAATGCTCCTTTTGTGGGCAGGCTGTGGTGTAACAGATCAGATGGAGGCTGATGGAGCGAGCATTTTGTGTTAATTGAAATAACATTTCACAATGTAGGTGCCAACACACCTACATCTGTCCCAGGGGGAAAAGGTAGGACAAGTGCCAGCTCTACCAACCAGCATCTTTCCCTGGATTCTTTTCATTTACTCCTTTATTTCATTTATTCTACCTTCTGCAGTGCAAATGAACATTTTTTGTAGGAGTACTAACTTTGGCCAATCCTCAACAAGACTAACCCCAGCCTTTCAAGTCTCATCACATGGGCACTGCCAGTGCCAGGTTTAGATTGGATTTTAGGRAAAAATTCTTCACTATAAGAGTGGTCAGGCATTGGAGCAAGCAGCCCATGGAAATGGTGGAAACACCATTCCTGGAAGTGTTCAARAAATGCATAGATATGGCACTGGGGACATGAATTAGGATGGRYTTGAMAGTGCTGGGTTAATGGTTGGACTCAATGATCCTGAAAGTCTTTTCCAACCTTGACAACTCCATGAATTTATGATTTGAATACCTGGATGTGCCGTTTCAAACCAGCAGGAGCAATGCAGGAGGTGCATTTCAAGTCTCCTTCTGTGCAGGGCTCTGTGGGTTTGGTGACGTAGCAGCAGTTTGARAYACCCATAACTGRAGATAWATTCCAYRTGTTTGTGTGTGAGTGTGTGTGTGCACTGAAGTCATCTTTCTGAAGCTCCTCAGACAACTGCAAAAAATATGAAGCTTTGCAGGCCTTGATGAATCAAAGTTTCTATTTTTCCCCCCCTTTAAAGCACAGTTTTTGGTTTCCTAATTTCTAGTTTCACATTAAGATTGCCATGAATTGTTTGGGCCGTTTTTTTTCTGGCTAAAGCCATTTATATACAGTTCTCCACTTTRAATCTTCCTCCACTAACAAATGATGCTCCTGAGCAGGCAGGGGCTACTAGATTAGGCAGTTGAAAACTGTGGACTTTAGCAGTGCCTTGGATAGAAAATCCCACTTGATTTAAGCGTTTACAGTTGTCTAGTCATAACTGTTAGCATAAGAGCAGTTACTTCAGACTAACCCTCTCTTTWAAAGAAGATGCCCTTATTAAGGCATTTGGAAGCCAGCAGAGTCTTTTCTGCCCTCTCTCAGATTTTACACAGCTGAATCCTGACCTACATTACGTCACCTAACCTTGAATTTGATGTAGAGCAGGGTGAAAGCTGGCTTATCGCCTGTCTTATAAACAAGGAAAGTCTGAGAGCATTGTCCCCCCTCAAACCTGGGCTGATGTCACCAAATTGTGTGTGTATTACTCATGTCAGAGACTTCTGCGAAGAAACTTGATGCCCAAGAAGATTGTGGGCAAAATGTACCAGCCACTGAACCTGTGCTTTTGCTGGAGAGTGCTAACAAACGGAGAGACCATTATCACCATCACTACCACGATGAGATCAATAATCGGTGGAGAATTTCTTCTCCCTCTTGGATTCTTGTATCATAAAAAAACCCAAACAATAAACATGATCTTTAGCAGTAAAGCAACTTTCTAGACCAAATGGGGTTTCATGTACAGTATACTTTTATTAACAAATGTGAGAATTTAGTTTTATCTGGAATAGTGATGAGATATGAATTACCCTCCAGTGGCAAAACCACTGTGAATAAAAATTCTGAAGTAATTTTGTGAAGCTTTCTTCACTCTTTGTGAGACGGGAGGAGGTAAATACACTGCAGAGGAGGCAAGGGTGTGGTCCTGCAAAGCTCCTGTTTTCCTGGAGACACCCCACACTCAAAAAGCCAATGGGTGACATGTCACCAGAGGTAGCTGAGAAAGCATTTTTCRCAGTCACTACTCATAAGTTTGGCTAGAAATGCATGGCAAATGCTTTAGGCATCACTGAGAGGACACCATGTCAATGTCCATGCTGAGGAATCATCTGACCCAGCAACTTCTCCCTCTGGAAATACCTGGAGGTTTGCATGAGCAGCATGGAAAACTCAATGTAGTTTAAATTCTGGTCTCTCCCATGTAGTCAGAACAGCACTACTGAAGAATTAGATGAATATTAGATTTTGAGAAGGAATTCTTTATTCAGAAGGTGATGAAGTACTAAAATAAATTTCTCAGTGAAGCTGGAACTGCYCCATCTCTGGATGTCTTCAGGACCAGGTTGGATCGAGMTCTGAGCAACCTGGTCTGGTRAAAGGTGYCCCTGCCCTCAGCAGGGGATTTGAACGAGGTGATATTTAGGGTYCCTTGTAACACAAGCCATCCTGTGATTCTAYAATTCTARGAAGSATATRGACTAAACCCAAAGTACAGCAAAACAAAAGCATTTATAATAATATATTAACAAAAGTGTAGTGTGGGGCAGAGGCAAAAGGCTTCATCTGAAGAGCAGAACGAGGGCTCCTCTCTCCAGGCTGGTGCTGAACCTTTGAGTTCCTTCAAAGCAGCCTCATCACCTGYTGTCCCTGACCCATGAAGTCCTCCCAGTTTGGACATTCCCTCCACAGGAGTCCTCTGTGCATCAGCGCAAAATACTGTGCTTTGACAAACAGAACACCACATCTTTTTCATCATTATTCACTCTGAAAAATGTGCTTTGGCAAAGGCATCCCCTTTATTTCTGTGAAACCCAACTGAAGAAACAAAAGATAAATGAGTGTGTCTAATACTGCAGTGCAGTTTAGAAATAAAGCCCAGTCTACCCTCTGATGCAAGAGTGCACCATTTTTAAACCTTGGCTAGAGATGCMGTATTGTCAAATACGCACACACAGAGGTCACTAGAGTTCACTCTGATTTTTTTTTCCTCCTCTCTAGCCACTATTTAGATTGCTGCTCAAAAAATTTACTGCTTTATGCTCAAATTATATTTACATTTGAGCATAGAATTTCAACATGGGCAGGGGAGGAGAGCATATTTTCTTCATTGCCAGCTGTCGATGGTTTTTCAAAATGCTTATTTCTCAGAAAATTTCCACAAACTTTCCATTGTGATCAAGGGACACTTATCTCAAACCACTTAGAAATTGACAGGGCTGCATGGTAGGTCACTCTGACCACATAGGAATATTTAACCAGAAAGAATGAGGGGGAGGATTTTGACTGTGTCTTTGGTACTCCTGACATGCCAGCCCCTGTACAATCCGTCCTGCAGAGTATTTACATTCCTGAAAATAAAGGCAGCTTAGGATGTGTTTTAAGCAATTTGTTGGAATCTAGTAAAAGGAAAATCATTTAACAGATCTGCTGCACTAATTCCTATTTATTTTATCTTCCTTTTTATTATTTTGCAGAATTGTGAWTGTTGATGCTGAGATAGAAACAGGACTTTATTGGGTCTGCCAGTGGTTCAAAGATGAAAAGGCCTCGAGAGGCTTTTTGTTATCAAATTCCACTTACCCTCTCTGTTGTAACTTTCATCACAGCTGAAGGGATGGTGCCAAAATCTGACTTCACTTTGGAAAGTGCCAGGAGACACCGCTGGAGTTACAACAGAAGAAAGAGAGGGGGAAGGAGACAAACTTCAGTCCTGGGAGAAGGGGAAATGGCTGAGRGAGAAAGAAAATGGCTTAGGATTGCTTCCCAAATCTTCCCTGAAGTTGCTAAGCAGGTGGGGGAGGTGAGGCCAGCCTCATGCTTTCCAAGAAGTGCTTTTCAGAGCTTTCCTGACAAATGGGGGAAAAAGAAGCGTTCCCACTAACTGACTGCATTCTGCCCTCGTTTTTCCACCAGCTCCTGYCTCTTGTCTAAAGCAGATGAGAAAATCCAGCCCAAGAGCAGCTGAGCAGGTGGGATGCTGCTGCCTCCCTGAGCATCTCAGAGATAAATCTGATTTTCCTTTGCCTCAGTTTCTTCCCAGTGTCTCTCTGCTGGTTATGTTTTGCTGTTTGGAAAACAAGTTTTGGGGTCTGGCATTACTCTGCTGTATGTTTAAAAAATGTGTAAAGCAATGAGAACCCCCAAATCTATATTTGCATGTGTCAATAATGATGTTAATAATAATATCTGCATGACCAGAGCCAACATCTTCAGGACTGGCAAGGAAGTTTTGTTGTCTCCAGTCTTGGGTRCAAACAGGGTATGTTTTGGAGGGTCTGGTTTTCCAAGTTTTAATGCTCACTGTTATCATGAGTTTGGTATCTTCTTGCTCTTTACTTAGGTTTTCACCAAGATGGAACATCTCAGATTACTAATAATTTTAGAATATTGTGTTTATTCCTTATTGTGTTTATTCCTCAGTTTTTCCTGATTGTGCAATGGAAGTAAGACTGCTTTCTCCACTGTGATTTCTCAAAGTGCTTCTAGTGATTCCAGCAAAGGCCATTTGTGTGCTAAACATTATTAATATTGTGAAATTATGAACAATCAGAATGTGCCAGCTGTTACCACATAAACTTGTGTTGTTGGGCCCCTTTTAGCTTAACAGGTCTGTCATGTTAAAGGTGAGGTGAATTCAAGAGAGAAGTAACTATTGAATAACCCATAGATGAAGCTCTTTTTTTGGTAAAAAAGAAAGACATTTTAGACCAATCTACCAGCAGAAGATCCTGCTGGTAAAATAAAAATGTCCCCACATGGATTTACTCAGGATAGTTATTTCAGAAACAGCTACTGCTTTAGGGTTATTCTGGAACAGCTTCTTGTCTTCAGCAGGGGGAAGCTCCTGAGAAATGTAAAACACCAGAACATCCAGAAAACAGCCATCTTTCAGGCACCCAGCCAGGAGTGTACATGGTGCTCATTTTTGTAAAAATAAAGCCATTCCTTCTTTCCTAGTGAAAAATTGTGGGCAATTTTGCAAGAGGCTTTCTGCTTCTATTTTGGATTCTGTAAGAATGGAGATAGAAGAAGTGGGCAGTTTGGCTGGTGTCCTTCAGAGGTCAGGAGCAGACACCAAGAGAAGATGACACCTCCTGTGGCACTTGCCTGAAGTTCAGGGATCTTCTGCTCACCTGAAGACAGCTT
>NW_026623446.1:0-32906 GCF_030028575.1 Malurus melanocephalus | reverse complement strand
AGTTCATATTTTTGGCGTAACACCTCGTGGTGGTGAGAACCACATTTGAGTCATCAGTGCCCACTGTTTCACAGGTGATGGAGACTGGGCAAAAATGCCCACTTCTCAAACCACTCGTGTAGACAGGGCTTTTCTCATCACATTCACTGGAATTGGATCATGCTCTGAAGCTGATCAGAGATGCCTTCAGGAAAACCTCCACCTTGCATCCTGAAGTCTTGCAGCTTCAGACTCAGCTGGAAATGGGATCAGTTCTCCTCTGGCCCAGACTTACTTGCAATCACTGGAAATCTTTTAATGCACTTTAAAGCAAGCTCTTACCTGCTAACAGCCCTTTCCCCAAGGAGGGCACAGAATTAGCTGTACAATTTGTCAGGGAGCATAAATTACAGTAAGACATATTTGGTGTCTAAAATGAGTTTATATTCCATGTTCTCCTCCTGCTCCCTGCTGCAAAATTCTCCTGCCACTTTGTGTTTCTGTACCTGACAGACTGAGCTGGTTTCAGGCAGCACCCAGAGAGAGAGACAAACATCTTTTGTTTGGTGCTTATCTGCTTYGCTCCTGCCCTCTCTCCACCCCTCTCTCTTGCTTGAGATAAGTTCACAGCTAATCATGAGAGATGTCAGATAAACTTACTGTGAATTGAAATCCTGCAAGGCTGAAAGGAGCACTGTTGTTCCTTTCTCAAGCAGGTATTGTATTTATACAGTCAAGCRAACAGGAGATGCAAAAAAGATAATTCCCTCAAAACTTGGCTGGTAAACTCTCCAGAGAAAGATAAATGATTTTTTTTTTCCTCTTGATGTAGAGCCAGCAACATGCCACTGGTGCAAAGCAGTTATTATAATCTTCTTCCCTGCCCTTGCAAATTCTTTGGGTTTAGGTCTGAAGCATCCAGGCATCCCCAGTTCCCCAAATGGCTACCACAGAAGCTCTGAGAGTGGCCTGTGGGATGGGGATGGCCATCCTGGCAAACCACYTGCTCATGTATGACTTATCTTAAATAAATGGAACCCCAACTTTACCCACAATGTAGTAACCCACTTGTGCACCACTCTGGGACTGAAATTTATCCCAGTCTTTTGTATAACGACCAGACTTCTCCTAGGGACAGAAAACAATTAATGGGATGTTGCTAACATTTCACTCGCTGATGCCTCTATAAACAGTCSCCCTCCACCAAAATGGATGAGTTTTGGTATTATTGTTTGGTGTACAACAATGATCTCTAGTTAATTAGCAACCCATGTGTTTTCCCCCCACCTGTTTGTTCGGTTTTCCTGAGCAGTGAGGAGTTCTTTAAAGCAGAGAAAACAAGATGAAAGTCAGCCTTGCTTTCGTGGGAACCCGTGGGTATCCCAGCCGGGATTTTGTGTTTGTAATGAATAGTGACAGGGTGTTATTACACCTAAGTCCTCCCTGTCCCAGTCAGAGAACACAGGAGCACAGACAAGGGCTGTGACTCAGACCCACAGGGTCAATGAACAGAACTGCGTGGGAAAGGCAGAAAAGGTAAAACTCAACTCTGATTTTCTGGCATTTGCTCCAGCTTTGCTGCACTACACTGTTCCAGAGCAGCTCYCAGCTCCATGGCTTTGCTTGATGCCTGACCATTTCTCCATGGTCCTGCCTGCTTTCAGCAGCCACTGAAATGCAGTGCCAAATCCCTTCAAGCCTTACTGAAGTCAAAGCAGATTCTTCCAGCTATAAAATGATGCCAAGTCTTTACTCAGCTACAAACAAGGATTCAGACCCTTATGATTTTAGACTGTCCTTATCWCAGTTCTTCTCCAAGTGTTGGAAAAAGCTGCAGGCTGTTCTTCTCTAAGGGTAGATGGAGATACTGCGGAGCCAAATACCATCCCCAGCCTGCATTTCAAGGTTTCTCTGAGATCAAAGCAAACAGCAGGATGGAAAACATAAATATGGTCATATTAAGCAATGTGAGGAAAGACTGCTGAGATCAAATCTAGTCCTGGAGTGAGCACAAAGCCCGCCCTGCTCAGCGGCTGTGGGATTTYACACAGGTACCCCACTCCCTGCTGGCTGCTATTCTGTGTCTCCAACAGGGCTGGAGCTGGAAACACTCTGTGAGCAGAGGCTGCATGGGCAGAGCTCAGAGCCTGCCTTTGGAGCCACTTCCTGACTCTCTGAAAGCAGCAATTTCAACTTGGACCAGCCATCCATAATAACCACTGCATAGGTGCATCCCGGAGTTACCCTGCTATGTCATTTTATTTAGGATGCTGTCCCACAGCCAAGTGAGAAACAAGGGTGGAAAAGTGATGTCTGATTTTGATCCTGCTGGAAAATACCCTCTCAGTGCACAGACTTACTGTTCCCAGCTGACATGGGGTGATGGGGTGAGGATCCTGGGATAAAATACTTGAATTGAGTTGGAATTTGGCCAGTTGATAATTACTTGAAAATTATCTTTTTAGCCAGTTGGTAATTACTTGAAAATTACCTTTAGCTGTCAGTTCTTGATAGATGCTCTGCATGGAGTCTCTCAGCACCCTGAAGGGAGCAGATCCCCTCTTGTCCCTGGGTGTGTCCCCCCAACTGATGTTAGCCTAAATATGCCCCTAGATTTCAATGCCAATATGTTTCCCGTCAAGCATTACTCATTAAAAGCTCATCCCTTCTCTTTTTGACCRCACTTGAGACACAGAGCTCATAGACAGAGAAGGATCCTATTTATAACACTTCGTATCGTATGGTTAATTTAAAAATGCCATTTGTCAGCAAAAGCAGTAATTTTTTCAAGATGCTTACAGAGGGCTCATGAGCAAATAACCCCCMAAATTACAGGCCTGTAAACCTCACTTTGACTCAAGTAACTCGACAATGTTCCCTGCAGAACTATTTGGGGATGGCTATTTAAACACAGCGAGCAGTTCATTATCATTTGTGTTTTCCTGCTAAGCTTTCACTCTTTTGTTAAACCCACTTCAGTGCCCGATTGAGACATTCACAAACCTGCCAGGTCACTCCTGCTTATCTTTCCCATGACACCCCCAGTCTCCCAACGAGCCGAGGGCCATGTCAGAGCATTTCCACATAAAGCAATTCTTCTGGCTGAGCGGAGGCATTTCCCCCGCGTTCCCTTTCAGGGATGGCCGGCCCGGTTTCAGTGCAGACAGTATGACAGATGC
The DNA here is from genome assembly GCF_030028575.1 of Malurus melanocephalus. NCBI lineage: Eukaryota > Metazoa > Chordata > Aves > Passeriformes > Maluridae > Malurus > Malurus melanocephalus. The sequence continues at coordinate 29,748 of NW_026623446.1, read as the reverse complement.
AGGGTGCATTTCCCAAGCAGAAAAAGAGGTGGAGGCTGCGGGATGAATGTTAAATGTACCATACGCCCAACATAAAAACAGACCAAACATGCTTACGAGATTTATACCAGCGCTTTACTTTCTCCGCTGGTCAAAGGTTCAGGCGCTTATAATAGTTTCCCAAGGCACGTTGACTGTGACAGATTTTAAAGAAGAGACTCCTGAAGGAGTTCAAGGCATAAATTGAATTACAGTATGCTTGGCCTRCGGTTGCTAGGGAGATCCCAGATCCGAGGAGAAAGTTCCTGGTGATTTTTCACTGTTGTTTGAAGGCTGTGAAATTAAGGCTTTGTGCGGCGCTCACCGAGACAAGGCTGTGGTTGGCGTTCGCCATTGACATCAAGCCGGATTGGCCCGGAGGGGGCAAATTTTTATGAAACAGATATGACAAAGCAGCATTTTGATCAAGTCATCGCTCCTTTTAAAAGGGCCACTTTCACTTTTATTCACACTGAGTGATGGACGTTCCTATTTAAACACTTTCAGCTGCAGAGGCCTGAAGCTCAGACCAGGAGCCCGGGCTGCCCTGAGCTCTGGGAAGGTTARGGAGYGGGATCAGGGCTTCACAGCTAATCCCTTTACCTCTGGCATGAGTGGAAGCAAATTCCCAGCATTGAATACACCAAACTTTAAGAGAATTCATGTCTGGGGCTGTGTTTTGCAGCCAGAGTCTGATTTCAGCTCATTTCATGGACTTGGGCCTTTGCAATATTGAGTAGGAAAGAATTTCAGCTCTTTGGAATTGTGCAGGAAGAGTGGAGCCCTCAGAGCAGACAAGGATTTTTTTCCAAGGGAGTTGGTGGCCAAGCAGTTCATGCAAAGCCACCTGCAATCCCATGAACACCCTTTTCTGTTTGCACCAGCTACATGTGACCATCACCTGTACTTAGATAAGTTTTCCATGGGCTGTGCTGCCAACAGCGTTATCAAAGGCCAGCTTTGCCAGGAGGCAACCTGGACAGTGCCCAAACATGGCCCATGGCAGCCTGGTGGCCACTTTCCTCYTCCCAGGAATACACTGCTGACACAAATTGTCACGAGGTGTTTGGTCACATCCCTGTTTTCAGTTCCTCCTCCCAACAGTGGGACAATTACTATTTCCACCCCAATAGAAATGTGTCTCCATGTTACAGAAGAGCCAGGGGTTGAACAGACAAAACTAGATGAAGGGAATGGTGTTTTCTCTTTGGGCTCCAGGGAGCTGGGCTTCTGTCCTTGCTCTGCCATGGGTTTTCTGCATGAACTCAGATTTATCCAGTGCTGTTGGCACAGTGCTAAATAGCACAGTGTTGTGATGCTTAGAGGAGAGATAAGGCAAAGAGCTGTAAAATATAGCTAGAGTTAAGCAGTAGGGATAGAAGGCTGCCTTGGCTTCAGGAATGGGGATTTATCCACACSTCTTTCTGTTTTCTCTTTTTTTCCTTTTTTTAAATTTTTTGGGGGTTCAATATTATATGTGTCCTCCTTCTGAACATATGATGTCTAAAGCAGCTGTGAATATAGCACTTTCTGTTTGATGTCTGGCCATAGAAGTGTTTCAAATAGACCTGGGCTGGGTTGGTTTGGCACGTGTGTTCTCTGGAGGGTACATCCTGGACATGTTCTGTGACACCCTTAGACAGCAGAGGTGGATTCTCCTTCTACCACTGTCTTGCCTTTAGGGAGATGAATGGGTTTCTAAATAATCTGGGGCAGGAAATTTAGTTTGGGTTTAGAACCTCTTGGCACATTCATCAAAATCACAAGACATTGAATTTTTTTAAAATAACTGCTTTCCACTGTTTTCCATATTTTTGTAGGGAATTACTCATGGCAGCTTTGGGGGCAGGAACAATGGATGGTTGTGCTTGCAGAGCAGGTGCTGAAGACAAGTCAAGYCTAAACAAGTGAGAAGCTGAAATCCCAGGGCCACTCCCAACAAGCCCAAATATCCTGTGTTCAGCGGAACCTCCTGAAGATTTCTCAGCTCTATATGCAAAGCAGAATGTTGTCAAATCATGGATGCCAAGGGCCCTTTCTTGTGACCCTCTCATYAGAAGGTGAGAAAGAGAAAAGGATAAAAATGGAATGGGAGACTTGCGAACCTGAGCTGCTCCTGCTCTCATGGGAGGATGATATTTGGGAGAAGGAGTGACAGTCTCACAGATGTCAGACRCCCTTTCCCTTCTCTTCCCAGCCAGCTTTGTGTCTCCTCACAGCCCTGCACTGCTCCTGGTGCCAACAGGCCATTTCCCAGCTCTGGAACACAGAGAACCTTTTCCTTGGAGAGGAGTCACTTTAGAGTGGGAAATAGTGCTTCCTTAGGATAAGGTGGAGTGGCCTGGCAAGGCAGTTCCAGCACTGTGAGCCCATCAGGTCAGTTATAATGTCAGATGACTTTGGCCAGCTGTCACTGGAGCTCAAGCAGCACCAGTCAGCAGAGTAGGCAGCAGCTAAAAATACTGGGAAGAAAGCTAGGATGAAAATTAAACACCAGGATTAAAGTAAAGGAGAATAATTYTAATAAATTCTTGCTGGAAACTTTRTTTGCTCAAATTTCTCCTAAATCACTTTGCCTCTGTCCTCTGACCCCATCCCAGAGAGACTGATGCTGCCCTTTAGCAAACAACCATTTGGCRTGTTGCTTGGTATTTGAAGCCCAGCTGGACTTGTCTTCATTTTAAAAAATAGTAGGGGAACTTTGCAAACACAAAAACCCTCCCAGAATGAACCTCTCTATTTGTGTGTTGCCCCTTGTGAACAAAAATGTCTTCTCTGTTTGCTGAGAGGAGCTAAAGGAGTTAAATATGGATGGGAAGCACTTACTTTCACTCCAGCACTGTTTGCTCCAAAATATTAAGCAATGCAGATAAATGTCTTAGCACAAGAGAGTTCAGATGAGATCCTGCTATTAYACCTTATAAAAAGTTTTTTAAAAACCCAAAAACCATACAAAAAATCCCCATTGAACAAAAAATCTAAGAAATGAGAGGGAGAACTCCCTCCCCACAAAAAAAAAGAGTCCACATTTTGAGAAGCTGCACCTGAAGCAAAAGGAAGGTTTAGTGGAAGGGAGGGCAGCAGGCAGAGACCTTTTTCAGGGTTCAGTCACACCAGTCAGAGGCACACAGGGAAGCTGCCTCGTGTACACACTCAGGGAARGCAGAGTTTGGGTTGCACTGAGGTCGTGCTCTGCCAGCACCCACAGCCCTGCCATGYTCCTCACTSCAATCTTTAGTAACMCCARCTGGGTTYGATAGACAGGATAAAGCAGGCATTGTTCTTGACCAAAAGTCCAGACTCTCCTGCAGAGCTCAACCATTGCAGCCTGCTGAGGTGAAAGCAGGTGAGCCTCTTCAAATGCTGCTTTTGACAAAAAGCTTCAGCAGGTATTCCAGAGAACTTCCCATTTCTGCCTTTCAAGATCCTTCATATGCACAGATTTCTTAGCAGGGTAGATTGATGCTGGTAATGTGAATTTCACCAGCAAATCCATAATCACCATTTGATTTCTCTTCTTTCCATGCCTGTACACCTGCAATATCTCTGTCAGCACCAAATCATGTCAAGGCATCTTACACTGCCTCTGACTTTGCTCCTGAGCCAAACCCCCTCAGTGTTGGTTGCAAGTTATCTGTTACAGATCTCAAGAGAAAGGGTGCCTTAACACCTGTGAGTGGTTAAAGCTTTTCTGTGGAAGCATACATAAAAATGATGTTTTTTCTAGGCAAATATATATATATATATATATATATATATATATATATATATATATATATATATACACATGTATATTTATGTTGATGTGTCTCTGTGTTTGTGTTCAAAGTTTTTTTATGATTTGCAATGTTTTGCTTCTTTTTGTTTCTGATCAGTACCCCAGAAAAATGCAGTGAACCTTCTCGGGGAAAATCCTTCCCTAGTCTGATACCTCTACTGATGAGCAGTTCCCAGTGATTTCTCAGCTCCCAATGCAGGAAGCCAGAACAGACAGAGGACAAAGCTGCAGTGCATGGCCARCAGCCACCCTGGCACCTCAGTCCCCAGGCCATGCTCACTGTCCTKTGGGTGTCTCACCCTGCTCCAGACRTGGTGACCTCTTCTGGTTGCTGCTCCTGCACATCAACCCCCTGGAAGTGAAATGCTGCTCACCTCACTGCGACAAACCTCCAGCAAATCTCTGATTTTGGCCTCCCCGTTACACAGGAGGAGAGGGATCCCATTACCTGCCTCTGGGAATGGTTGGTGCCGGAGTTTCTCAGTGGTACAACACTTTTATCTCTTTTCCATTAATTTCTAATCTATCCCTTCCTGCCCTCTGCTCCCCTTCCCCCCAGTATAACTCTGGATAGAGAAACAGCTGCAAATAAAGAAGGGAATTGCTCTTGTCTCTTAAAAGACAACTCATTCAGTTTCTCTTTTGATTGTTAGTGCTGTCAGTAAATGAGACAGATGCCACCTATTGATGTTTTCTGATCCAAAGCCTGCTGGGGAAAATAGAATCACTTCCATTCATTCCCGCACACACTGAAGTGGCAGTACCTACAACTTCATCTCCTTACACACCCCTTAATTCACATAATTTCTTTTTCCAAATCACTGAGCTAGTCAAAAAAAAAAAAAAAAAAAAAAAAAAAAGGTGAACTATATGCAATGCACCAGGGTTTCTATATTTTCCCTTTGGGCATCTTTATCTAGAATTTAAAAGCCATTACTAAGTAATGCTTTCATTTTATTTCACTTTTTCAAATAATGAAGCCTAATAAAATTGATTTCCAAAGCCRTTCAGTTTTAAACATAATAAATCAAGCTGTAGAGACACTATGTGCACATGTCTGTGTATGTTAAATGCAACTCAAATTAATACATTGATGTTTTGCACTATTATAAAATGTGGGTTTATGTTTTTTTAATGCCAGCTTGATTAATTGGTCCMCTAACTGAACATTCAGGCTGCTACTGTGATGAAATGTTTTGTGGGTTGACTGGGCRATAGATTATTATAAAAAGCTGAGTAATTAATTCTATTGGGAGTCTTACATCAGGCATTGGGGTTCAGACCAAGCCATGATGACTTGCTGCTAGAAATGAACCAAATGCCAGGGGGTAAATTCATACCTGGTGTAATCCACTACTCAGCCCGTTGGAGTTACTGCAGGAAGGGGTTTTTACTTGTGCCTTATGTTTTCACTTGCRCGGTGCAAAGGTTAAGGCTGTCAGGCCAGGCTGTTTGAAAGCTTAACGAGTAAGTATTATCACTGTTTGCAGAGTCATTCTTCAAACGTTTTCGACATAAAACAGTTTATTAAATGTCTGGCAGGCTTTCACTGAGAAATGCCAAGATGTGAATTCTCCCTCGCTGTTATTTTAAAGTTTAGCACCTCTGCAAGCAAKGGGAGAGAGAGAGACAAAAATCCCCAAAATAAATAAAGCCTGATACCCAAAATGCAGCTACTCAGAACTCCATGAGGGATCCAGGCTCCATCGTGGAGGTTTCCACTGGGAATGGCTCTGTGGACCAGGAGTCAGTCGRTGCCACCAGCCAGCAAAAGAGTCACACTGGTTCCATGCAAGGCATCCTCCCTCTGGCCTCTTTCAGGTAACAAATGTGAGTTCTCTGGTGGGTCATTTTCCTCCCCATTACATTTCTTGGCATTTTCCTGATTCATTTCAAACTTAAGGACAGCTCTGGCCTGAGTGATGCATTGCTTGGCCCTCACCTCAAGCTGAGGCACCAGTGAAACCAGCCTTGACCACTCATGTGGTGGGGGTGCTGCATTCTTACCTGGCATTGCAAAAGGGACTTCACAATGATTTCTAATACTCTGAGATGCCAGCAACATGAACTAGGTTGATTCTGGCCCCTCACTGGATAAAGAAAACAATTCTGGTTTCCCAGAAACAAACAATAATTTAAACTTTTCAGAGCCTGAGGAAGAGAAAAGAGATGCCTCTGTATCTCTAAATAATTCTCAGGAGAGGGGGAGTCCAAAAGGAAGARCACCATAATGGAGAAAAGTGGAAAGAAAAAAAAAAAGAGACCCTGGAGAACACTGAAATCTATTTCACAGATGTTGTTTTATTGTGCTGGAGAAACATTTCTCCTAAAAAAATAAAAAGACCGAATAGCACAGAGAGATTAAAACTTTATGACTGCAGTACTGTAAAGAACCTGGGCCAAAAACCACACCTAAGTTAAGGCATTGGTCCCAGTGCTGGAAACAAAAGGAGAAAATGGAATTGGGARGTTTTAAATACCTTCTGCATGCTGTGGTGTGGGACAACCTTTCACGATCTCCTGTATGGAGGAGAGAGGTGTTACTGGGTGATTCCTAGAGGTGGCAGTGATTTTGTGGGCAGCAGACAGCCATGGACAGCCAGGGAAGGGAGAGAAGAGCAGGCAGCAGGGACAGTACCCTCAGTGAGCACAATAAACACCAAAAATGACATGGGGCAGAGATTGGCTCTCTGAATCTGCAGCCCCACCATTGTGCCCATGTCCTGCCTTTGGTATCTCTAATTCTCAGGAAGGAAAACTTTACACAGAGATGCAAACAGCTCTTCCCCTCAAAGAGAAGAGGCTTCTCCCTAGATGAGGGATGCAGAATGACCTCAGGTTCTGGTTGTTTTACAGGGTTTTTTCATTTGTAATGTCTTTGATTTCAGGAGGACACAATATCCCAGGCTGAACTCAGCTCACCAAAGCACAGATATCAGACACACTGCTGCTCTCTGCAAACTGCCACCAAGTATACATCAAGGAGTGGCATTCCACTASGACAAATATTTGTTACAGTGCTTCAAGAATTTGTCAGAACTTTACCATTCAGACAACATGCTAGCAAGCATCCTTYCCTTTTAAATGAGGAATAGGAGATAAAAACGTTATTCCGTATATTGGTCCWCTAATGACTTTATCCGGACAATTCAGCAAGCAGGGCTAAGTGAAAGACSTAAGGATTCAAAGATTTGTTTCTTCTCTTAAAAATAAAAACAAAAAAAACAAACAAAAAAAAAAATACCACACCCCACCAACCCCAAATTAAAAGCCCCCTTTCAAGATTTGGAAAAAAGCTTCCAGACACRGGAAAGAAGCAATAATGAACAACATGAATTTCCAGATTTGTGATGTAATTTCCAATCCTGTGTGGAAGTGCTAGAGCTGCACTTTGGAGCGAGTTCTCTTTAAAGACAGCTAACTCTGTAGCTTAAGGCCCAAATCACAAAACTTTACACAACAGCTTGCTSCAGGAGATGAATAAAAAAGATCAAGAGAAGCACTGGATGCTAMAAGAAGTCATTGCTGCATTCATGGAGAACACAGAGGATTGGAGCCTTTATAGTAACTTTGTTGGATCCATCTGAGWCAGATAAAAGAAAGCAATGATTTCTCACCCAAAAGAGATGAGAAAGGGAAAAGACGCTAAGGGAGAAACGCTTCATTTTTTCTCTGAAACATAGTTCATTAGGGAAATATCATCTTCCTCTGTTGGAATAAATTATTGTGCAGCAAACATATGCTACTGCTTGTTATACTGGAAAAAGAGAAAGCTTTTCATGGTTACCAAGTTAAAATGGATAAGGAAAATGAATCAGCTTCATCAGCCGCTCTTCCAGTTATGTCCTGAAAGCATAGATATCCAAATTATGTTCACAAAATGAAAGAGAAATTTAATTTAGAAGGATTATTTAATAATTCTGCCAATGCCCAARCAGGAAGAAAGAATGAAGAAGGTAGGATATTTGATTACTTGTCTAGCCTGCACCACACCAGCTAGAATATTCTTCCCACATCCAGTCCCTGGGGTCAGGGTCTATTGACTTAAAATGATGTAAGTACAGAGTAWGGCTGAGAGGTACATGGATTTTCTCCCAGTTTGTGGATKTCCCATTCCTGGAAGTGGATGGGGCTCTGAGCAACTTAATGTAGGGAGTGGTGTCCCTGCCCAGGGCTGGAACTTGATGGTCTTTAAGGTCCCTTCCAWCCCAAACCATTCTGTGATTTTATGGCATCCACAGGGATGATAGAGATCACAGAGCATTCTGAATCCCCATCAGGAATACTGGGAGTCAAGAAAAACCTGGGRTTTTGCCACTTAAGGAGAGCACATGGCATGGATCCCATGAATGCACCTTACCTTGAACAAATAGATTTTTCATTAAAATTTTCCTCAGATTGCAGAAAATATAACTATAAAGGTGTCTTACTTTATCTCCATTCTCCATGGAGAAAGGAGACTTTGAGAGAAAGAAGATATCTAGGGATATTGATTTTAAAAGATCAGGGTAGGATATTCACCTCAACTGAAAGACCAAAAATCCAGAAATATTGCAAATATTGCCATTTGGAAGAGCACCTAAATCCTGAGGAGTTATGCACAGACAGTTTGGGAAAACCTGGGTTTGCTTGGCTGTCAGACTTGTTATCTAAGCTGCATCCAGCCATCATTTACTAACAACTCTGACAGACCAGGGCACATGAAATCTTCTTAGTGCATCTCACACTTTTGCCTTCAAAATATGCAAATATCTGATATGCAAATATCAAAGAAGCATTCATATGTATACATATAAATTACTGTGAGTAACAAGCACAGATGTTTGACTTACAGATTCACAGGTTGATATGATTATYTCATGTAAATGAACATAATTCAGAGTCTGTTCACCATCCCAAATATGAGGGTTTGCATTTGGAGCTGCTCTTGTGAAAACCAGGGGTTTTGTTCTCATTTACACTCCCTGTAGTCCTGATCAGAACTGCCCCACCCAATGCACGGAGGAGTGAAAAATGAGATGCAAATCTTATCTCATTTCGCTTCTGTGTGGATGCAAATGCCACATGCTCTGTTTTGTGCAGTGAAAGTGCTCAGACCATCCTGCTTTATCAGAGCTCCCTACAAACACTGGATTTATGAGCTGCACATTAAGCCCCACGATTTATGATGCTTTCTCTGCTCAGGTTTGCTGCTTTCCCCCAGGGATCCTATCTGTGTCTGTAGGCACTTTCTAAGATTTCTGTGCACTACCTAAACAAAATGCCCTTTCATGAGGCCAAATACATCACATCAGGAACGCAACTGTATTTCTTTCATAACGGTTTAAGCTCCATCAGCTCTCTGAGGCTCAGTAGCGGCTTCTGGAAAATACTTAGCCCTGTGTATACCAGAGTGATAAATTAATACAGAAATGTTCTTTTAATTTAGAACTGCCTGTGTTTCTGTCACTGGCCATAGGGCACCCTGACAGGAGCACAAGGCCCCTCTGTTTGTGTCACCATCCTTAATGCAAAGTAGGTAAACTCTGAAAACTCTGACGCAGGCTCTTTTCCAGCAATGTAGCAGCTTTTTCCTTTTATTCACTCCTGAAGTGGCATTTTGATGCACTCAATATGTGTTCAGTGCAGGTCCAGGAGAAAAAAAAAATCGAGGAAATACCAACTCCCACAGGTTCTTCTGTTTTCATGCAATAGCACGCTCTAAATGGACCTAGGAATTAATCAGCATCTGCAGGAGAACTTTACCTTACTTGAGTTTCCTTGGACAGAAATTATATAGCTGGCACAGAAAGGAACCTCTATCATATTTTCACCTACCACTACGTGTAAAGTGGGATTTTATTGGCATGTGTGCTGCAGCTTGGACTTTGTTTCAACAAGGCATTTGGGAAATCAGCATTTTAACGTTAATAGCCATTACCATTGCTTTGAAATTGTATCTGTGTTATGTGGGATGTGCATGCCATATCCAAAGAGGAAAGAAAGTCAGAAGAAAAAATATATGTGCAGAAAAAAAAAAGATAAGGATAAGGAAATTTTTTCCTGTGTCTAGGCACTGACACACCTTTTTGGTTGAAAGGGAGAAATATAAATAAATTTCTACTAAAAAATTACCATCTATCTGGGCACTAGCCCAGTTTTCCAGTCCCTCATATTTATAGCCTGACTTACAAGCTATTTGTGTCTTTTTCATTACAAATGCCCCAGCTTCTGGGGGCCAAAACCTTGACTAATAAAAATAACAATGATGATAAAAAGTTAATGATGTGCTCGTTTTATTTGTAGATTGCATCCYTATTCCCCACCACTTGTTCATTTTGGGCAGCACCCAGAATTGTGCTCAGARGCCTAAAGTGAAGCTGAAGAAGAGTTCAAGCTCCTATTCTGAGAAGAACCATCCAAAATGTATCCTCTGAAAGGCTTTAGTTACTTTAAAAGCCTTTATTTTCTAATGAAAATATTCTTAAGCTGTTTATTTAAGGGAAAGATTGTATTCTTTTATCTTCACTGTCTGAGTCCTATAACTAATAGTCATAACAAAAAGGTGGGCAGAGGATGGAGGACCAGAATCTTTCCACAGAAAATGGGAATCCTGCCACCTGCACTGAAATATTTGATTTTGGTTCCTGCCTAACAAAAAAATTCAGACTCTGAACTCCTACTTCAGGTAGGGACAGAATGGTAGCCTTCAATTATGAGCTACTTCTGGATAAAAAAAGGCTTTTTTTCCCCTTTCCATTGGCTCAGATATTCCCCTACTCACTCCCAGTAAACCTCCAGGCAGTAAAAATGCAGGGCTCACTCTGTATCGCATGTTTTATAATTTTTAGGTGTTACAGCTCTAAATATCCCAAATGCCTACATTTCCCCTTTAGAAATGCCTGCAGTAACAGAGACCTAGATCTAACTGTGCTACAGAAATCCCAGCCAGGTACAAGCCAGCCTGCACTGGGTTGAACTGTAACAAATAAATAAGCTTTTCCTTCCCTGACAGACAGAAAGCTTTTGTTCYAGTCCAGCAAGGACAAGGAATTCCCACCATTGTTTCATGCTTCCCCCTTCTTTCTCCTTTCTTCTTTTTAAGTCCATTTTTCAAAAAGTAATTTTGAAATGTTCTGGGAAATGCAGAGGGTAGTGGTGCTAATCTATCATCCTCTTCTGATAACATTTAATTAAAACCCACAGCTATTAGTCATCTGCTACCCCACCACCAGGGCTGACCTGACAATATCTTAACACACTGGTGAAAGAAAAATTGAGAAGTTTCTTTTTAATTTTATTTTATTGTACGAGCAGGGAGCACAACATATAATTTAAGGGAGGGCAAAGGCAGCTTCTTCTGCTAGTTTCTCAGGAGGTTAATCCAGGGTTTTTTTTACATGAGGGGTTTCACTGTTGTTTTAGCCAATGGCATTGGTTAAAAAAAAAAAATCCTAACCAGGAGAAGCTACCATGGAAGAAAGCTCTTGTGTGACCAAAGCTGTCATCCTCCCAACAGAACCTTTATAGCTAACATTTTCTACCTCTGCAAGGGTTAGATTTTTCCCTCAAGGGGATGAGAAGCCAGGAAGTATCAGTTTAATTATAATAGAGAATATTTCTGAGACCAAATTGTTGAGTTGGCCACTGACTGATGATATCTGGGTTCAGCTTGGCCCATCTGCTCTTAAATCTGGCTTTTCATGTACTTGAAGATGCCTTAGTTAAACCACACTCAAATGGCTGATGATGGGAACAGCTGAATCCTTGAGGACAGACCCGCTGGTCCCCTCCCCTCTCGGTAGAATTTGATGAGGTGCTGGGACTTGCCATTCCTGTCACCTCTCCTGGTGTGTGGGTCTGGTTTGAGACTGCTTTAAAAAGAACTTATAGTTCTACTTTACTCACACAATTTCCAAATCAGCTCAGCACTCAGCTTTCAAGAAGCAAAACCAGTCAGCAAAGCGTGGCCACAACCCCACAACCCCTGAAAGATTATTCCTGCAATAACTGCAATGAGAATGGGCTGCTACCTACTATTATTTTTATTATGAGTCAAGCTTGGGTTCAGGCTGCTCACAGCCATTATGGTACTGGCTTGTAACCCATCATTAGGAGCAGATTTCACAGCCTGCACAATGTGCAGCATTCAGTCCTTTCAGAAACACGGTGGAAGATCCTGATGGCAGCAAAACTCCTTGTTCTGCTGCACAAAGGCACTTGGCTGAAGTGTGAGGCTCACCTGTATTTCCCAAATTGCCAGAGGAGTTTCGTGACCAGCAGAGCATGGTTTCCTGAGTTTAGTCATTTTATGACCGATGTAATAAAGAAAATGTGACGTCTGAGCAATTCCAGCCTCTTCTTCTCTCTCAGTTGAGGATTCCCTGATGGGCCATAGAATTGTGTTCCTGCTACCAACTGCTCCTCTCATGAAAAGATGATGATGTTCYTTTCCCACATTCTTCTCTACAGAAACACAATTTTCAAGACTTTGGTATCTTCAAGACATTTTCAATTCTGTCAAGCATTGGCTGAAGCAGGCAAGAGGATTTAAAAGTTATTATTGATGAAAAGGGATTTAAAGAGGGCCAATAAAAGCAGACAAGCTAAAAATTTGAAAAAAAAAMATCAGAGTCAGGGATGGTGGTGACATTGCAAGGTTTCCCAGGGAGTCAGGAACAGTCAGCTTTGTTTTGTACCTCTATTTTTACCAAGTACGAAATCACAGCAATGGACAGTTCAACTTCTGTGAGAGTCACTAACCCACAAACCAAAAAAAAATGCCCTTCTTGCCTCTACTGATGCTGCTGAGAAAGGCACGGTTGTAGCAAACACACACCATGAAAAGGARCTTCAGGGATGTGTCTTTGAGTTGGTGTCACAGCCTTGGCTCCAGTGCAGACACACCTGAAAAGGCTTTTGGAGCAGTTCCTGGTGCACCCATGGCAGCAGTGAAAGGCAATCCCTGCACCTCCAGCACATCACAACGGGGGCTTGACTTGGCTTTGTACCCTTTGGGATTCCAAGCTCCTGTGAAGACATTCCACCTTTGGCCCAAAGATATKATTTAAATGCAAAATACCAAGATTTGAATGTGCAAATTGTTTTCCCATGTGGGAAAAGATGTAATTATATATCCAACGTTTGCAATTTGCAGTCCTTAGCTGCAAGAGTGTCAAACTTTTATGGACATGAAGTCAAGGCTTAAAGATTACAGATCTCATATTATGGACACAATTCTGCCAACATGTTGGTTTTCAGAGACACTTCATTATTATTTAACCAATTCCAAGTCTTTAATGTGAAAAAGGCGATGTTCTGTGTTTATTTCCCTTCTTCATTTGTTAGAGTGTGTGGTTTGGTTGGGTTAAGAAAGTGGCTATAAAGAGATGAGACCACAGACCACTGGTTAAAAAGCTAAGAATAATCATGCTAATGTTTTATTCATGTGGGAATGCTAATTCAGATGCAGCTGTAATTACAGTACCATCATCATCTAGCGGCCTGGAAGCGCAAATGTTCTTCCTGACATGTGGAATAATGGAAACCAGCTCGGTACAAATGCTGTAACCAATACCCAGACAAACACTCAGCTCCCCTCATCTCATGGCCCCTGGGGTGCTCTTCCAAAAGGCATCAGTCACTGCCACTCTCACAAACTGTTGAAGACAAAGCTGCATTTTTTTTTTTCCATCTCCAGGCTTAAAACAGATCACACAGCATCCCAGGATCGAAAACAAATAAACAGGCAGCAAACCTCAAAGTCCTGGCTGACACCACAGCAAATGTTGGGAGCAAAAGTTGGATGTTGGGGAGGTTTCTTTGAGTCCACCTTTGCTTGGAGAATGTGTGGTGCTGACAAGGACACTGGGCAGCAGGAGCTGTGCTTTCACAACCATGCAGGGTACCCTGTGGGCAGCCCTGGCATGTGGAATTCATTCTGCTGAATGGCAGAGAGGATATTTGGCTGTACCTGGTACAACCTCTTCTCCCTCAAGAACAGCTCTGAGCAGYACAGCAGGCAGGAGCTGCTTGRCATCGTTCTTCTCCACAGCTGCTTTTTCAYAAACAGCAAGAAAACAAGGAGCAGAAAATCCTCTATTGCTTGCCCGTCTCTTGGCATTAAAYTGAAAATTAAATTAAATTTTACATTAGCCTACAATGTTTCTGAGGATGTACTTCTGCTTTCTTGAAGACCTGGCTTAAACAGTGGCTGAAATTGAGAAGGTTTTGTGTAATAAAGAATGTACCAAGCTCCAAAATCTCTGTAAAATTTCCTTTTGACACTGGTGCTACAAAAACCCCCTGGCAACACTCAGCTGTCTGGCAAGTTATTCTCTTATAAACCATTTTGAACCAAAACCTTTTAATCTCTATGCATCTACTATCTGAGTCTTAAAAATGCATGCAGATTATGAAATTTCTTGTAGTGATTGTCATTTTACTCCATGTCCATGATTCAGTAAAAAATTATTCCATTCTTAAACAAAATATGCTCACAGAGTTTCATAGGGAGAAGATCCAAGTTTTAAATTTTGAGAGTCAGGCAGAGAGTTCAGGTTTATACTGGAACAGCTTYCAAGGTCACATCTCAAGAGCTGATTGAGACCCATCTATAATAAAAGCACTCATGGCTGTTTGGGGAAACATATTTTCATTCTKCTAGAGATGTCAACATATCTAAATTACATTCTGTATGGAATGGAGATAAAATACTAKAATAATAATAATAATCCCAAACCAGAATGTCATCTCAGGAGCATAAAAAACACACAAACACAAAAAATAAACATCCTAAATACAACAAAAATTGTTTTCAAATTTCTGAAAGTAAAACCAGCATTCTGTGGCAGCGGTAAGCCTAAAACAAATTCTTGTTTAAAAATGCTGCAGTCCAGAAAACCTGCACATGCTGTTTGAAATAGAGTTCTCTGAAGAAAATCATGCATGCTCACAACACTCTCTAGTGTTTCCTCCACAACACACCATCCTGGTACTGCTGTGTGCTCCAGCAGGAATATTTTGATGAGAGGTGTTTGATGGAGGGTGCAGGGGAAGGGCTTCTCTGTGTTTTGGCTGCTTCATTMGTGTTTGCTGGTCACCTGCTGTGCCTGGAGACTTTGTTCTTTGGGTGGACAGGAAAGCCACGGTCATTCAGTTGTCACTGCTAATTTCTTGCCTCACAGTTGCAGTGTTTAATTGTCTTAATTTCTCTGGTGCAGAGGGTCAATGCTTAATGCAACCAGTTAAAGGAAATAATTCATACAGCACTTATCAATCACAGGGTGTGTCAAATATGAGTTGTGGCTCTCATCACTCCCCGAAAACTGGTGATGCTGAGAGGAAGGCAGGTGATGCTGAGAGGAAGGCAGCAGATCTGCTCTTCAATGCAAAGGAAATAACCACAATGGAGAGCCCCTGAAACAGGTGGGGGAAAAATTATGTAAGAGGGTGATGATTTGCAGGGACCTTCTATGCAAAGACAAATGTTTTGACTGGTTTCTTTTATGCGTGTATTCAATAACTTATAATTTTTGGGTAAAATTCTTTTGGTAAAACAGGGAACTTTTATTGTGCTTTAGGCTATTTGTTTAGGTGGAAAATATAGTCTTTCTTTACAGATTTCCAGGACACACTGAGATGTTAAATTCTCCTTTCCTTTAGCGCTGCTGCCCTCATGTCTGTGCTGAAGGGGATGCACCTCTTTCCCACAGTGGYTTTGATTGACACATTGACTCTCTTCTAAACATCTTTCTCCACCTTGAGAAAATTGTGATTTCTATTAGAAAATAGCACAGTTTTCAGGRGAGTCATCCCTTTGGTTAWYTCACAGAATCACAGAATAGTYTGAGTTRGAAGATACCCAGCAGSWTCATCAATGCCATCCYAAGAGTGTAAAGAGATGAAGAAAATGAGGGATGGTTTGGAGCAGCAGTTTCTGGAGCTAAATCAGCAGAAGGCCCAGGCAAGGGAAAAGCAGCTCTGCCTGGGCAGACAAACCCTCATCCACAGCCTAAAAATTACCCAGATTCAATGTTTTCTGATTCTTTTGGCAGCTGGGAGGACTGTTCTCATATTTTGAAGGAAGACATGCATGTGAGATGCCGGACCTGATGGTGAGTGCTACAGTGTGATCACACTGTGCTAAAAACTCGTAAAAAGGCTCATCTCCCCCGTCATCACAGGGAATTAACACTGTCAGAGCAGCTTGAGGGCAAAGARCAGCCCACAAAAGGCACCTGAATGTGAAGTATATCTAGTTCTGAGGAAAAGCAGTAGCTTGTATTAGCCAGGTGTTGKGGAGAGCACATCTGGCCTGCAGCATGGTTGGACAGTGGTGGGGGAAGGGATCAGGGCACAGCATTGCTTGATAAAGAGCAYGATTCTTTAATAAATGCTGGGKKTTTTAAAWTTTTTTTTYCCCTTTGGACCTGCAGACCCTAAAATCCTCTTGGTTGTGTTGGAGCTTTTCTCATTTAACCTAGGCTGAACCAGCCAGCACGGACCTTTCTCCCTCCAGAGGTGTGTGGGACACCCATGCTCAGGCACAATCAGCTGCAGGGTTTCCAGCAAGGCATGCAGAATGGGAAGGTTCAGATAGCAACTTGAGGCACCAACAGCTCCACGAGTTCCATTTTTGTTTCCTGAATATACAATGCACTTACTTTGACCTTGCTGATCTAGTTAGAAGCGAAGGGATTTCTTTTATTTTCTTTCCTTTTGTACTGTGTTTTATGCATCATTATGTCAAAAGGGAAAATTATAGCAGAAGAGAGTCCCGAGCAATGTCCACAGCTACAAAATTCTGCGATTTCAGCTGTTCTACTGCTGGAATTGACTTCCACGCCTTGCACACAAATAACATCAACCCCCTCATGCAATCCTCTGCCCCACATGGGAGCTTAGGTTCCAGGTTTATTCAGCTTGGCACAGTTAAGCCCTCACCATCCACTCCTTTCTTGGCCCAAGCAGCTGGGAAGGCCTGGACCTGTCCTTGTCATGAGTCAGAGCATTCACAGGGCTTTCCTGTCACATCAAATAACTCTGTAGTGACTCCAGCTGCTTTTGGTGACTTTTCAGACTGAAGAGGAACCCACAACAGCTCTATCCTACATGTTTGTGCATATGAAATACAGCCGAATAGTTTCAGTTGGAAAGGACCTACAACGACCGTCTACAACCACCAACTGACCAATTCAGGGCTGATCAAAAATTAAATAACTTTATTAAGGGCATTTTCTAAATGCCCTAGACAGTGACAAGCCTGGAGCACAGACCTCTGGGAAGCCTGTTCCAGTGTTTGACCAGCACCCCAGTAAAGAAATGCTTTCTTATGTCGAGTCTGAACCTTCTCTGATGCAGGTTTGAACCATTTTCATGCATCCAGGATCCCAGGGAGAAGAGCTCAGCACCTTCCTCTCAGGAAGATTTAGAGAGCAAAATACCTACATGTATATATATGTAAGTATATACAAGTGTTACTCTACAGACAAGTAGTTTTTGCAGTACTAGGTGGATTTTTTCCCCTAATAGAAACATTTTCACACTGCCTATTAAAAAAAAACTCCTATGGCTATCTAGCACCCAGTGGCTATCTTCATGCCATTCTGAGAGGTAACACAGACATGGGAACCAAAGGAAAAGGGTGAAGGCTGAGAGCTCTGAGCAGAAGAACCTGAGTTCAGCACCTTTTCCTGAAATCAGGAGGGAGATTTCCTGTGCAGTTCAGTGTCTGCAGTGTTCTGTAACGCTGCCACAGGGAGCTCACTCCCYACAAACCAGTGCTCCCCTGACCCAGTCCCTCCCTCAGCATCCCATCACTCCAGCTCCCGTAACAAATCATGCTCCCATTTCTCTCTCACACCAACAGAGCCAGTGCCAAACTCCTCCTGGCTATTCCCAGGCTCTTTCTACTGGGCTAATATATTAACAGAAGTATTTCTTTCTCCTTTCATTTTCCCACTTTTTCTCCTGTTCTTAATTAAATGCTCCCTGGTTTTGAAAGTGGGGCAGGGAGGGTTTCTTTGCCTTTCTGTAAAAAAGCCCACCAAGAAAGTTTCCCTAATATCTCAACAGCGTAAAATAAGCTTTCATTATTCCAGTGAGAAAGCTTCAAAGTTTTAATTAATTTCTCTGCTTATATAAGCATAACAATATTAGTCAAGTTGGCCTATAAATTGTAGCAACCAGCTTGGATTTTTAATTAAATTAATGTCACTACTTACAGAGGGATGAAATATATTCCACCACATGCACTATCTACTCAATACTTCTCCTCCTTGACTCCCCCTCATTTCTTTGTGGCCTACATAGGTGGGTTCAAAGCTGGGCACAGCAGAGGAGCTTACCAGCCAACCAAAAAGAAATTAAGATCCATGTTTGGTGAAGGTATTCTTTCAGAGAGGCAGGACCCATTCACATACCTGCAAACCAAATGAAACAAGAAAACAGAGGGATATGGAGGTTATGGGGTAATGAATATGCCCACATATAAAAGATACTCCTTGCTGTCTGTGATCTATGAAATATTGTGCAAACACAACTTTAGTTTGCTATTGCAGCAATTTACTGATGCTTAATAAAACATTCGTTTGTGTGATGACGTCTATAACAATTCATAGGCTCATTTAATCATGGAAATGGAGGGCTCAAAGGAACCTCGAGAGATCAATTACATCCCCTAGTCCTCTCTTGGGTTATATAATAAATAATAGCAACAAGAGAAGCAAAACCAAAACGTGTAAATAGAGTGGGTATGGTTTAGAGTTTGGTTTCCTGCTGTGTTAGAGGTTATCACAGATAAATTGTCCTTGGAAAATAGCACTTCTTATTTACAACATGCTTTAGCTCAGCTGTAACTCATACCAGATGAATTAAAGCTTGACTAATAATTCTGATGTTCTTCTTACAGCGGCTTTAAGAGTGTGTACTTAATGACTCAAATGTGTTTATTTAAAAATTACATAGCAGAGCCATGGCAGCCTTTTGCAAACTCCAAAAACCAGTCTGTTTTGCTGCCTGCAGTTCAAATAAAGAATTTGCTTTCCAAAGCAGACAATAACCTTTGGTGTCTGCAGCACATCCCAGAGAATAAATGACTTTACATTATATATGCACAGCACCACCATTCCACGGACTCATCTAAACCAACAGCCTCTGAGCTGTTTTGGTCAGAGGTGCAGTGGCTTAATGCAGTTTTTCCAGTAAATTCTTACAGGGAGCACAAACCCTGTGTGTGTCACTTGCTCTCAAGGACGCAGGTTTTTGTATTTGCTAAATATAAAAAGGGTGGCACCGGTGCTCTGCAGGGTGTGTGCCACAGTCCTGGCTGTGTCATCACCCCTCTCACTCCCTGCCCCACATCTGAGGCGTGCAAAAGCTGGGCTGCTCCTTAAACCTGAGGGAAAGTTCCAAAAGCCACACTGGGGAGGACACAGAGCATGGACAGAGCCAAGGAGGTCACCAGGGCTCAGGTGACATCAGTCTGTGCCTGTGCAAGATGCAGATATAGATGTAGATGTAAACAGAGAAGGATATGGATGTGGATACAGACACTCATGTGCTACTTTAGTGTGGGTGTTTTGTTGCTGTAAAATAATTATGAAGATGACTCCTAATTGATCTCTTTGCTGTGTGTAACCCAGAACCAGCTGAAGGGCTGCATGGCTCCCCTGCCAGTGTATGAACCCAGCCTGCAGCAGTGTCTGGAAGCAGCACTGACTTGGACCACAAGGTGTTTCTTACTGGAGAAGAAAGAAAGGCCCTTTCCATTGTACAACCAACGGTGTGATGCACCAGCAGCAGTTTTGCTTTCTGTCCAGGCAGAAACAACTCCCCCAAGCCTTCTCCACACCTTATTTCCAGAAATGGCATCCTTCCCAGCATCTGGAAGGGTTTTACCTGCCCAAGCCTGTCAGCAGAAAGCCAAGAAACATTTGCTGGCCAAGCCAGCAAAGTAACTACAGTCCAGCTCTTCAAGGAGCTTAGCAGGACTCAGAGAGCCTTGGGATAGAAACTCCCTCATGGATGGGTGTAGGATTCAGAGGGTACTTCAGCTTTGCTCCAGCTCACTGAACATTTCAGCATGATGTCCACTTTTCCCAGCCCTGGGGCTCCTGGCTTTGGAGATAATTCACTGTGATGAAACAAATAAATAAAATATTCATTCAGCTGGAGAAAGGCTGACAGCTGGCGTAGCTGTGACCTCATCCACCTGAAAGTGCCTGAGGAATCAGCTGGTTCTGCCTCCCTTTCATTATTCAGATGGTAAAAAATGGAGAAATGGCTTCATCTAGAGAAATCAGGAACAACTTCCCAGTGGGAGAACAGGAAACTGGGGAGCAACTTCTGGCCCTTATTTAGATAAACCCTGAGAACTTCTCAGTGGGACAGCACATTCTTGGCTCCTATCTCAAGGGGCAAAGCCCAGCTTAGTGCCCAGGTAGGCTCAGGGCAGACCAGGCTCTGAGTTAAACACCCAGGAGGGGTTCTCAAATAGGTTGGGCATGTTGGAGACACAGGGGTGAAGATAGATTTCTTTTTTCTTGTGATTAAGATTTTTTTTTTTTTTTTACTTTTATTAATCGGAGTGAATGCGACATCTAGATTTAAGGGTTTTTTTAACCTTTCATCATCTTCCTCAAAACCAAAATGTCCCACACAAAACTTTCAAACTTCAAAAAACGTGGCCTCAGTGATGAGGCCATGGACCCCTAGGCACAGGACAGGACTTAGGATGCCATTTTCACCGGCTTTTGTCCTGAAATTACCATCTTATGATGGCAAAATACCTCTTCACGACAACACAAAGCCATAAACTATCTGGCAATGCTGTGTACAAATTAATTCAGAAGTTTAGAGGCAGGACCAGAAGGGAAAGGAAAGATTTGCTGAAAGATCCCAGAACCAGCCTTGAGGCCAAACAAAATCAGGACAGAGCAAGACCTGGTCTGGAGTGTGGAGAAATAACTGCTGATCCAGACTGTGTCTTACATATGTATCACCTATTACTGACACATTGGGAGTTGTAAAGCACTGCAGAGGGGAAAAATGTGCTTATCTGTGAGCAACTCTGGGCTTCCTTGACACTTCAGAACAGCTCTGCAAAGAGGTGATGGATGCTCATCCTGCTGAAAGAGAGGTGCCACCATTAGCAGCTCAGGATTCCAGCTCCCTGGTCAAAAATGAAAAATCAGAAAGGAAAAAAGGGCACAGAGCTTGAACTGATAGATTTGTTGGAGTGTTCCACCACTTTTTGAATAATGATCTTTGAGGCTGTGAACCCAGGCATTGCTCTGGTGTAATCCCTGTAAGAATCCAGGGACAGATATGGTAGGAGTAGGACATAACATGACGATTTTTCCATGGAAATAAGAGAACATCTAAATTATGCTTTTGTTTGGGGGAGCAAACCCATTGGCATGGTAGAGGCAAACCATTAACTGTAGCAAAATAATGCAAAAAACCTCCTCCAGTGTAACCCCACAGTCCATCTGAAGGCAGCTACAAACTACAACAAACAGTTAAAATCCCCCGAATGAGAATTATATCTGCAATGTTGAGGTCAAATTATAAAACTGTGACCTGGGCTTTGGCTGAAACTTAAAAGTTCAGGAGTTTTCATAATAAAGGTTTCACTTCATTTTGACATTGTAAAGAAGGAGATATTCTTGGGAAAATAGTGAGCAAAATAAATGTCTTCCAGACAGACATCAGCTTTATTTAAATTAAAAAAAAAAATTTAAAAAAACCCTAAAATCTTATTTTTTAGTATTACTTTTCATTTTAAAGTATTAAAAATAAATTATTAATTAGTATTCATTTTCAGACAAACATAAAGTATGTGCTAAATGTTTTCAAAAGAAGTTTCAGTGCAAACATTTCAGAGAAAGCAAGGGTTCTTCATAATAACATTAGTTTAAGTGAAAGTTCAAGCTCCTAGTGGATAAAGAGGAATGTGAATTACTGAACTCAGTGGAGAAGCCTTGGTAGATCAGGAAGGATTTGCTGTCTGAAGGGATGTCTGCACTGCAGCACTGGAAGAAATCGGATAAGATTAAGGATAATTTATCTGCACAGTCTAGGCTTGACAGAACAGCAATACATTTATGTCTAACAAGTAGAAAGACAAAATAGGACCATAAATTAAATCAGGTAGCATATCTGAATGCAAAAATTCCTTTCACTCTGTAACTATTTTCTGGCTGTGCAGATCAGGCAGTATTTCGTTTGGCTGAGTCAAGAACTGAGATGACTACTGACACAGCGAATAAATAAATCAACAGGGGCCTGACACCGTTTTCAGCTTGACCAATTTAACTCAAGACCAGTTGTTCTGAAATTATTCAAGTTCTTTCAACACAAAAATGGTAAATGAGATTAGACCTGGGGTGCTCAGCACCAGAGAGGAGCCCCTGTCTGCTAAATGTAATGATTTAATCTTTTATGTAACCAGGAGGTAAAGAGGGCCCACAGCTTCATTATGTCCCTGGGCAGAAAACACAGCTCAAAGAAGCAGCTCTGTGAGTCCTGGTATAAAATGCTGGGCACTGATGAATTGCATCTTTCAGGTGTAGGCATTGGGTTTGAGGTCATTAAAGGAGGCTGTGGAAAAAAAAAAAAAAAGAGCAGATTTGTGTAGAAAGTTCAGTAACACGATCCCAGATGAGATTAGCTGCTGACACGGAAAATTATCTCCCTGAGCCGCTTTAGATAAGTGGTGAAGGAAATGAAAAAATTCAGAGAGTGGCTGCCAAAAGCCAAGGGTGATGTATCCCCATGCACTGGTGTAGGAGAGACCAGGAAAGTGAAAGGAATAGACTCCTGGGAGCTTCATTTCCAATGTGATCCGTGCTTTGTTTACACTGCTCAGAGTCACAACCCCATGAAGACCATGGGCTTACAGAAACTGGGGCAGTGCAGATAATAAACAAAAACCACTCAGGAGAAGGCTTTTTCCCTCCCCACAGGTGATATTTTACAGCCTGATGGTGTGAATTACATGCCCAGCCCCTGTCCATGCCCTCACACTGCCAGATGATAGGAATATCCACACTACAAAGGGGAAACAGGACCTAAAGTCCAGAAAATAAAACTGTGGGGTTTTTCTCTGCATGCCACAGTAGTTTGTAATATGGAATTATGTAAATTCAGGTTAATTAGAGGGATATGCTGGTACATACATATTTTCTGAATTTAAGAATTAAAGCATTTGAGGAATCAGGAGGCTGACTCCTCAGAGAGCAGAGAAAGAGGCCTTTGGGAAATCCAGCCTCACAGATACCCCACTGACGATATTTTGCAGATTTTCACATATTCCCCACGTAAGAAACTTGGCCTTTTATCTAAGCAATTGCTTCCATGCTTTTCTTGGTTTTCTCTTGTGTCTTTTTTCCCCAAAATTCATCATGCACACATATTGCTTTCTTCAAAATACTTGAGAGCAGTGGTGCATGCCCTACACTGCCTTCTTTGAAACAAGCTGTCACCATTTTCTTTATGGAGTAAAAATCTGCCCAAGGTGAGCTCCCATCACCTCTGGTCGCCCTCCACTCTGGCCAGGTCCCCTGTGCATCGAAGCCACCGATTTCCCAACAATTTATATTAGCCAGACTTCTGATCATCTGAGATCTGTTTTAAAAAAAAAAAAAACATGCCACCCGCACTCGTAATTACAAAACTCATCACCACCAGGAGCTTTTGCCTGGAGAATTATTTGCTGTGTGGGGAGGGAGTTTTCCAGAGAAAGTGGATTATGAGGCAGACCAATATTTTAGTAAATCACAAATTTTACTGTGAGGATGCCACGCCGAGGAGGCCTTTGCCATGGGGCTCTGTCCTGCAGAAAGATCTCCCCAAATTGCCCTGAAAAAGGCTGTCATGAAGAGCCTCATATCTGTGGATTTGAGCCAAAGATGATGAATACAGTAAGCTGGAGCTGTGGGGAGCCTTTAGGATTAACGTGAACAATTTCATTCCATCGAAAATACCCTTAATGACAGAGAAGCTTTAGGCCATGCTGAGCTCAAGGAGAAGTGGCTTTGTGGGACGGGGCAATGACAGCAGGAGCTCAGCTCAGACTGCCTGGGAAAACTGCTCCAAGGAAAGACCAAGGAGATTAGATTGCTGTCCTACCACAGCCAGAGCGACAGAACAGCCTCAAAATTTAAGTTTTTTCTTTAAACAGAGCTCCAGGGTTCATGGCTGCCTGATTCTGACCTAACAGTCTCTTTGACAGAAATTGCCTTTTTTTTTTTACCTTTTTTAAACCTGTCACTCAGTGTTTTGAGCACCCCCACAACAAAATGCTGAACAGTTTTAAATCAGAAAAGTTTGAAGTTTCTGCAAGAAAATCTTTGAGGGGATTACTTAATTACTTTGCTGCTCCCTTGGTCACTCCAGTGCTCACTCTGAATGCCCCTTTACAGCTGCTAATGAACACTAAGAAAATTGCAGTTGGGCATTTTTTTTTTTTTTATAATTAGAAGAATATTTAATATATTAAATAAAAAATTGGAACTTTCAAAAAAAATCTAAGGATTTTCTAGGGATGTGATCGTTATGAGGGAAAAGTCCACTGTGTAAAATAAAACCACAGCATACAGCCAGTTTTTGATAATTATTGCTGTCAAATAGGATTCTTGGCACAGTTTTTGCACTCTGGTCTACACTGCTGTGGTATTAGCAAGCATGTTATCTGAGCAC
Source organism: Malurus melanocephalus (assembly GCF_030028575.1). Classification (NCBI taxonomy): domain Eukaryota; kingdom Metazoa; phylum Chordata; class Aves; order Passeriformes; family Maluridae; genus Malurus; species Malurus melanocephalus. The sequence continues at coordinate 5,270 of NW_026623446.1, read as the reverse complement.
ATGAAGATAAGCATTTCTGAGCACATGAAGATAAGTATTTAGTGGTCCAGGTGGAGCTGTAATTTCTATAACTGCATGGAACAGCAAGGAAAAAAATCACTGAGCCTCCACCCAAGGTGCAGAAAAAATTCAAACTATTGAAATTTTTGGAGTTCTCCCCTTCTAATTCCAACCAAAAGATGAAGTTTATTTGTTGATACTTTGAAGACTTATAAGAGATCTTTCCTCAGTCATTTTTGCCCATCTTTTAGCCTAGCCCAGAGACCTAGTAGGAAAACAGCCTTCATAACCACAAAAAAGTAGAAGCTGCCATGTTTCAGAAGAAAACCTGGCTACCAGTTGTGAATATGAATGTATTTTTCATTGAGCTTTTCTGCTTCAAAGTTGTGCATTAAAGGTGTAATCATGCTTCCTTTGAGAGAGGTTTTGATAAAGGGATCACAACTGTATGTAACTAACTGCCATGTACTCAATAATTCAACTTCCAGTCACGGATACAAAGGCAAGTCTGCATCACAGATTGAACAACAAATTGATCTTCACTTTCAACATACAATCTTTTAATCCAAGAATTTTACAACGAGGTCTGTAGCACAGGAGGTCTTACTACACAGAGAAAATTTAATCAGCTAGCTSTACACCAAGTTTTCAACATCYCAAGCTRAAAACATGTCATTCTAGTAAKCTGGATCCAGATGAGCTCTCCTTCCAATGTATTTAAAAACATATGAATCCATATTTACAGAAAAAAATCAGGTTTATATGTGAATATACAGCAAGGCCTACAAGCAAGTTGTAGGACATTAATTAAAAAAAAAAAAAAAAAAAAAAAAAAGAGGTTTGATTCCCATAGTTGTAGATTATCTTGCCAAGCTTGTCCTTGATCAATATGATGAGCCCTCAAACCTTAAAATCACAGTCCTGGACCTCTCAGCAATGCTAGGGTTGTTGTTCCCATATTGCAAAGTGTCCTCTGGTGACCAGGTGTGAAATCAGGCAGCTGTAACAGGGTCAGCAAAATGTCAAGAGGAAATCATTGTCCCATCAAAGATCCAGGGGGCTGAGGCAGAATCCTGCCTGGAGTTCATTTGGTCTGGGCTTGATCCCACAATTCTATAGCAACATCAGGGTACTGCACTGCCTATCATGATTTTCTTCACATTCCCCCCCAAAGTTCAGATTTCTGTAGACATTTTCAGACAACTAATTTCACTCTTGATGAGATCTCCGGGCTGCATCAAGGGGTTACCAATGCCTTTGTTTTCTTCTAAAAGGCCAGTGAAAACAAAACAAAGCAAAACAAAACAATAAATATTGAGATAATATGACCTAAGTGCTAAATTCCAGGATGTTTACTAATTATATTAGGATCTCTTGAGATACAGTCCACTGAGGAGGGGACAGTGTCTGCTGCTGACTTGGGTCAAACTCTAGAAAACTTTTGAAAGTTTTGCCTGTTAATGACTCACTTCCTCCCATCAATCAAAAAGAGGAATTGTAATTGCAATTGTGCTACCAGTGACATGACTTTTAGGTCAAAAATTTAAAGAAGTTAAAACACCAGAGTTGCCAGACAAGAGCTCATCCAGACCTCTAGAGGAAAATCAGACATTTCCGAGCTCTTGGGGAAAACAATGAACCCAACAGCATCCTGTTTTTACATGCATTTGATTAAGGAGATGACTTTAAAGAACTCGCTGATACTGAGTTCTGCAAATCTTTGGTAGCCAGAAAAATTCTGTAGAATGCCAAAAGCAGTGTCCATACTGAAAACAAGGCTGTGGTAGGTCACAACCCACATTCAATGAATACAGCTGATGCTTCCTAAAATGTTTTTCATACAAGAAGAAAAACTCATATATTATCTAGTAAACCACAGATCCTAAACCATTCCTGAATTTGCAGGCCTGTCTCAGCTGTAACTCAAAGCAGAAAGCATTGAGTCAGTGGAGGAAAAGCTGACACTTTATTTAATAAAATATGGCAGCAACGCAGGAAGTGGTGAAGGATGCCTCATGTATGAACTAATAGAGGCTACAAATTAAAATACAGTCCCTACATGGAGTTCTTACAAGGAGAAACCAGGAAAAAAATCAAAAACAACAGATCATTTACAGGGATTTGATACATTTATGGCTAACATTATTTAAGGCTGCTGTCTTTTTCAAATGGGACTGAACTCTACTGAAGCACTTCCAATCCTGTAAGCTGTGCTCCCATGGACTGAATTTACTGGAGGATGCATCCCACTTCTTCCCACTGCTGGTACCCAAAGCCCTGTAAGCTCCAGGCTCTGATAAGCATGCGTGGTGCAATTTCTCTCTTCCTGCTGCACCATCTCTTTGAACTGTCCTTTGGCAGAGGATGTATCCTGCCACTGGCTCTGAAGGAAAACAAGGAAACCAGACTCTAAATCTATGCATATCAGTTTGTACTTTACAACTACATGCTGTGAAGTTTCTTCCCCACTCCCAACCTCAGACAGGGCTTCAGTTTCCCACTGTTATTGTGTTATCATAAATATTCAATGAAAAACAGAGATAGCAAACATCCCTGGAAAAAAGGAGCTCCTTGTTTTCTGGAATGAGGAGCTGAGGGTCTGCTTAAGGGAACCTTGACCCCTTAGAAATCTCTCCCCAGTTTTCTCCTCTTACTTTCAGACAGATCCATTTCAACCACAGCCCTACATTTCTTCTACCTTTTCTTGGGTGTCAGAAGATAAAAAGCTTTGGTGCTTTGGAATTATATTCATGAGCAATGCGACAGAGCACCACAGTAGTGAAGAAAATTTCTTCACAACCTGCCTTGGAAGGATGAGATCAAACACAGGTTATAGAAATGGAATAGAATGGTCATAGAGTGTTTGGAAAGAAACGGGAACACATATCAACAAGCTTATTTTTGATGAGTAAATAATAAGTTGCATTGATTATCAAATTGGTGTTGGGTTATTATTCTGGTGTCATTGCCAGTGCAGTGCCCAGCACCAGAATTCCTGCAGTGGTTGGTGCAGGACAAAGAAGGGGTGCAAAAACAGCCATGTCCCCAAAAAATTTGCAACTAACATGGCAAACATTAGCCCAGAAGTGGATTATGCTGGGAAATTATGGAAATGAGTGGTAATGTGACACAAATAATAATTTGGGGAAATTGTCTTTGCTGTTTTTTGAGGTTCTCCTGAATGAAAGGAGTGTGTCAAGAAAAGGGTGTTTTTTGAATGTGTGGCTATAGAAGAATTCCTAGGAAATATGATCAGAAAGTGACAGATAGCTCAGAAAATCTCAGCACTGGTGGGACATGTGCTGAATGACCTGCTGAGGGGACTCTGGAAGGATTCTAGTAATTCAAGAGACTATGCGTCTGTAGAACCACCATAGGAGGATCATGTCAATCCACACACATTCATGAACCACATTCATGTCCATCCACAGTGTTCATGAACCAACATGAAATCAGGAACCACTGTGGAATCCCATAAAAGCTGAGTTGTCACAGCTGGGACTCCTGTCCTCACAGCTAGAAAGACTGATCATTCTAGGATGCTCATGGAGGCTCTCCAGTGCCCTAAATGCCATTTGGGATACCATTCTGATCCTCTCTTTAGGGTTTTATCTTGGATCAGCTGGCCTGAAACCAGAGCAAACCCAAGGAGCTAAGCTAATTTTCCTTAGTCAAAGCAGCATCTTGCCAAGTTCAGTTACAGGCATAAAGAGTTCAAATTTTAATTCCACAGAGAAAAGAATTAAAATTTGTCTGGACAAAAATCTTTTTATGTGCTCCAGATCAGTAGGATTTGGAAGTGACAGCACCACCACTTTCCAATCCCAGGCTTACAGCATAGCCCAGTGTTGTGTCAGAGGAAACAAGAGCAGCTCAGAAAGATCCCAAAACTATCGTGCAGAGGGAGCTGCTGAAAATAAACGTTAAAACATCCGACACATCTGGAGCCAATCCATAAGCAAACTTTCCCTTGAATCTGAACTTGGATTCAAAGAATAGAGGGTAGGGAGGGAAGCTATAAAACCTCTTGTGATGTGACAGCTGAGGGCTGTTTCATTAAGGTAATGCTGTGCTTTTAATTAGATAGTCATTTCATTTGGCTCTAAAGTGTCAAGTATAATTAATACGACATTGGTTACCTCATGGTAATCTTGGGAGTTGATTTTTTTTTTTTTTTGCATTGTTCAAAGACCACACACTGCTCTGATGGAAGTGGGATGATCCCTTTGCTACCAGTCTGGACCATTTCTAGTTACTGTGCTTGTGTCTTGTCCTATTGTCTGTCTTTTCTTCCTTTGCTAAGGAACTGATTTCCTATCAAAGGTTTTTTAGACTTCTGTGTTGCAATATTACCACAGGAAAGCCAGGGATAGGCACAGGCAACCACGTGTGTGATTACCTGTCTATCTAGAGATGCAAATGTTTGATTACAGATTTTGAGTGGCATCATTTTAACATTTTAACATGTGTTCACACATACACACACACTGTGGCACCAACAAAATGCAATTTTGTCACCGTAGAGGATCACAGCTGTGCCCTGGGTAGTTTGTGCTGTGGTTAAATGGAGTTTTCACCTATGTTTTTCAATACTACACTTTTCTGAAACATCAGTCTTTCCTTTCTTCTTCTTCACAGAGGAAGTCAAATAGTGGGTTTTTCCCACTCTCTCCTAAAGACAGGTATGCATGAATTCATGCTTTACTCCTTCATTCTTCTGTATAGATATCTCCAGATGTGCAATATAAAGTTCTCTGCCACCAAACTAAAATGTCACGACTGACATGGAGACCTTAACACCCAGGTTTTGCTGGGGGATTTCTTGTGTTTGACTCCTCATTGCTTAGCTGGGTGGTGTGAGAAGATGTGGATGAGTATGGAACTGTCACCAGACTGTTCCCATGGAGGGTGGGTGCACTGGGTTGTGACTTTCATTGAAGTCCAAAACCCTTCAAAGAACCATGATTTGCACTTTACACGTGCCTTATTTTCCTCCTGTGCCATTTTTTATTCAGCTTCTTAAAGGTGTCACTGAACACAAGTTTCCCAGTGTTGTCTCAGTGCTCCATAGACATAAACCCATGCTCAATACCCTGATGAGTCGCAGGGCTCACGAGGATACACAGCACAGAGCAAGGCAATCAAGGAAACACAGACCATCCTAAAAAGCCTTGTCAAGCACAAACCACTGTGCCTGGCAGGCAGACACACACACTGAGCCAAGGCTTGCCCTCCTGCCCAAGTCCCAGCTTTGTCTTTGCTCACCAGGG
>NW_026623445.1:1256565-1288819 GCF_030028575.1 Malurus melanocephalus | reverse complement strand
ATGGCTTTAAACTGAATGAGGGTGGGTTTAGAACAGATTTTATGAAGAAATTCTCTACTGTGAGGCTGGTGGTACGGTAGCACAGGTTGCCCAGGGGAGCTGTGGATGCCCCACGCTGGTGGCGTTTGAGGCCAGGCTGAATCCGGTGTAGCGGAAGGTGTCCCTGCTCACAGCCGGGGGACTGGAATCGGATGATCTTTAGCCCGCCTAACCCAAGCTATTCCGTGACTCAGTGACCCCCAGGGCGGCCGGCACAGCCCACAGTCCCCGCTCCGACCAGCAGCACGCCGCTCCGCGCCCCCCGCCCCCCTCGCCGGGCGGGGCCGGGCCGGGCTGCGGGGCGGAGCYGGGCGGGGCCCAGCACAGCCTARCCCAGCMCAGCACAGCCTAACCCAGCMCAGCACAGCCTAACCCAGCSCAGCACAGCCTAACCCAGCACAGGCCAGCCCGGGACAGGCCAGCCCAGCCGTGCCGAGCCCGCCATGGCCATCGCGCACATCGCCACCGAGTACGTGTTCTCCGACTTCCTGCTGAAGGAGCCGCCGGAGACGCGCTACAAGGGGCTGCGGCTGGAGCTGGCGCTCGACAAGATCGTCACCTGCATCGCCGTGGGGCTGCCGCTGCTCCTCATCTCCCTCGCCTTCGCCCAGGAGGTCTCCATCGGTAACCTCTCTCCCGGTTCCCGGCGCCTCCCGCTGCGGACAAAGGGCTCGGCGGGGCGGGAGCGGCGCTCTGTGGGGCTCGGCTGCCGGAGGGTTCCCGCTCGGGGCAGCGCAGGGCAGAGCAGAGGGCGCCTTTGGGCCGCGGGCAGGGGGCCTGCCTTCCCGGAAAGCAGCCTTCCGGAGAGCATCCCTGGCGCCAGGCTCATCCAGGTGTGCTGGGCTGCCTGGCCGGCCCTCCCCGCTCTTCCCCGTGCCCTCCTCCTCGCTGGGGCATTCCCTGGCCCTGCCGTTCTCTCCCGAGCAGGAGCATTGTCAGCCCAGCCGTGCGAGTGATGGGGAGCGCTGCAGCCGTGCCGCTCTTTGTTCCCAGCGCAGTTCAGCCTGGAGCGGCCAGCCGGGATGTGCCCGGGAACTGCCCGGCTGCCGGCGCTCGGTGTTTGGCAGCAGGATCTCGGTGTGGCTCAGCAGCTGTCAGGGACAGGTGTCACGGAGAAGGGCTGTCAGAGCTCTGCCTTTACATTGCGGGCGGCTCAATGGGGCTGGTCATCCACAGGGTGGGCAGCGGGAAAGGTCTCCAAAACTTTCCCCCACTCCGCTGCACTTCTGCAGTTGTTCCAGTTCAGTTTTCAATTTCTGCTGCCACTCGGGAGAGAAAACTGCTTTATAGATGAAGAGCTAAGTTTCCTAATTATTTTACTATCCTTTTTTTACCCCCATCTCCAAGTTACAGAAGTGCTCGTGTAGCCTGGGGAGTGAATCTTTAAGGTCTCCTCCAACCCATGCCTTTCTATGATTCTATAAGAATAGTATTATATGAATGAAGATTTCAAAGGTGAATAAGCAGCACTGTCCCTTTCGGGATAGGGATAAAGCACAAGATTTCCCACCTTTCAGAGAGAGTTTAGTTTACTACATGTACCTGTTTATTGATGTTCAGTGTTGTATACCTGATCTCCATCATCTACAGGATTAGGTCATTCATTAGGTGAATGTCAGGAGGGTGGAAGCTGGAATGGGACTTTGAATTAGTGATGCATCTGCAAAGCCATCACGAATAGCATTAGTCAGACACCAGACTGCTTAAGAGATAAGAAGCCCCAGATTGTTGTGTTTACAAACAGCTACACGTCTATTGCAGTAGGTGTGGGTTTGACCCACGTCACTGTGGCCTGCAGTAACTGTCCAGGGGAGCAAAGGACAGCCAGGCTGGGAATGCTGAGACCAGATGTGAACCCTCTGGCAGCTCTGTTCATCCAGAAACCACATGGATGCAACCCTATTTCTGTACTCTAACCTGCTTCTTTTAGTTTTAGATCTGTTACTGGTGTGTGCGGATTTCCTCCTCTTAAAGCAGTGAAAAAGGGTTTGCATTTCCATACACTAGCTTCTATATGGGTCTCTTAGTTCTTTCTGCTTCTACTCTGGGAGTGCTGGATCCACTTTGAAACAGTGCCTGTGTATCAAGGTTTCTTTTATTTCTTTCATTTTCCTCCCTTACATTAAGATCAAACACACCATTGAACTGCAGAGTTCAGAAAAGTGTGCCTTTCTTTCAGATGAGTTCTCATCTTTCCATTATTTCATTATTAAAAGTAAAACTAGATTGAATCTGTGACTGCAGTAGATTCATAAAGCGAGAACAAAAATGTGGACTATATCTTGCTAGTGTTTCTTTTTGCTTATAATCGTGATAAGCTGTTAGAAGAAAACACAGGGTTGAAAACTGAGCTTTTTTTAGTTGAAAAATAGATATGAAAATAGGTACGAGAAATACGTCAGGGTCTGGGCATGGGTGAAACTGCACCACGTGGTGTCCATACAGAAAGTGATAGTAAATCAGCCACGCTGCTTTTACAGCTGTCACCTCTTTCCCACACAGAACTTGCAGCTCAACAGTCTGGCTGCTTACAGGACAGCCCAAACTGCTTCCATTAAGGTATTTGGGGGAACAGAGAATGTTTTAGGGGCTGGAAATGCCTGGTTATGTGAGCTGTGGTGTTCAGCCAGCGATAAAATAGACAGCAAGGTTTGTTTTCAAACACTTCCTGATACAGTCATGCTCTGAAAAGGCTCAGGAGCACTAAACTGGGAGAAAATGTCAGGGTCCACTTTTAGGTCTGAAAAAGAGCAACTCAGAGGTGGATGTGGAAGTGTTTGGTGAAAATACCTGCCTCAGAGTACAAAAACTGAACACCCTTTTAGAACATGAATGCTGAGCTCCTATTTCTGTTAGGATAATTGCATCCTTTCCACCTCAGGTTCTCTTGGCACCTCATCCTGTCACCCTTCCCTTCCTGCTCTGCTTTCCTGTTCCGTTGCAGCGTGGTGTCATTCTGCAATTTTCCTCCTACACAGGGTTGCTCTTAATTATGCAAAATCGCTAAAATGTTTACAAAGGCCATAGAGGTTCTCTGAAGCCACCGAATGACTTCTAGTTTTGATGGRATTTTCAGGAAATAAATGAGATTCCAGCTGAATCAGAAAGGATTTCTCTGCTGGAAGCATGGAAAATGCAGCTGCAGCGCCCAGCCAGTGAGCACTGCTGGAATTCTGGGATTAGTGCCTGCTTTCTGGTGCATCTTTCCTGGAGGGTGCTCAAAGGTGGAAAGGTGGAACCTTGCCCTATGCTGTACACGTGACATGGTTAATGTCCCCACTGACCACTTTGGGCTTTCCCAGTGGTGACAATCCTTGCTTGCCCTGCTCAATTTCCACATAATTTCTGGGCAGTTTTTTTCACCCAGTTTGTTCTTTCAGTTTCCATCCTTGCAGCTGGCTGCGTGTGGGATTTGAGATGCTTTGGCTGGTGGAATACACAGAGTGAATGTGTTAGTGAGGAGCTCTGGATACTGCATCCCAGCAGCTTCTGTGGGATTCACGATGGCAGCAGTGCCCACCTGCAGTGCCCCTTGTTGCATGGGGCCTTCATCTCTTTATACAGGTTAATCATGTGTCTCAAGCAGTCATGAGAATAAAATATATAGAAAGGGGAAAAAACACCTCAATTATGAGACTAAAACACAACAAATACCTTGAAAAAAGCACTCTTAAGTCTTGAATTTGGCTTCTTTCCTTTGTTGCTGCCGCATCTGGTCCTCCCTGCTGATGTCCCTCTCCTTGTTCACAAGTTCCTGGGGAGGCTTTTGGGAAATGATCCCATCTTGTGACTTCTGTGAGAGCTGGGGGCTGAAGTTGGGTTGGGTGTAATTAGGCCAAAGACTATTACTGTGGCAGCTGCTGACTGAGAGCTGGAAAAGTCCCTCCCAGTGCTGCTGTAGCAGGTTGTATGCTAATTTAGCAGGTTGTATGCTGAATTAAATGCAAGGCATTTGCACACCTTGCATTTAATTCAGCAGGATGCTCTGAAACCCAGGGCATTAATGAAGAGCTGAGAGAACAAGTGTGCGAGGAGCCTCAGTGCAGAGCAGCCAGACAGGCTGAGAACTTCTGTCAGCAGAGGTGCAGATCTCAGAAGGATACACTGTGCTGCTCTTCAGAATGTGAGTAGTGCTTGGGAAAGAGCAGGAGCCCCAGCATCAGGCACAGGCCTGCTTGGGCAGCCAGGAAAAACTTGCAAAAACTTTGCTTTAATGTCACATCTATACTGTCATTGGGTGAGCATCTTCAGCTTCTGGTAAGATTCTTTTCTGTTCAATTCCTACAGAGCCAGCTTTACATTTCCTGTGGAAATGATGGTGAGCTGCTTTTGCTGCCAGAGTAAATGTAAAAAGCATCATAGGCCTCTGGTGTTGCTTGAGATTTGGGGTCCCACCCATGTTGGCAGTGAAGCTAGATGGTCATCACCGCTGTTTTGAAATGTTTCTCCTTCAAATGAAGGGAAACTTCTTTGTTTTCCTTGAATCTCAGTGGTGGAATTTTATTCACAGTTCTTTCTCCCCATTGATCAAAAAGCTTACTTATGGTAAGGCAATGCTTTTTTTTCTTTTCCCATTGCATGATTTTGAGACTCTTCTGGGGGATAACTGAAAGCCCCATGGAGAGGGAAATGTAGTTGCTAACACCTCTGACCCACTCCACTTAAATATTGAATCAGCTGAGCTTTACATTCTTGTACTATTCCATTGCCAGAGTACCTTAGTTAACAGGTACTTTTCTCCTCTGCATCTATTTCCTCCATACTTCCTTCTTCAACACAGTGTCTTTTCTGTTTCACCCAATCTGCCACTTCAGTCTGTGAGAAGCATCTATAAATAAAATAAAATAATTCCTTCAGGTCTGCTCTTAATGCATGTGTATATACTTGTACACCCACATGTACATTTGTTTCTTCTTTGGTATGTGTTGGGATTTTTTTCATATTTTAAGATACTTCTTAATGTTGGGGTGAAGGATGTGCCTTGGATGGTGCCTGGCAGTCTGTACATTGTCTGTTTGTGCCTTGATTTTCTTGTTTGAGTATTTAGTGGCTACTAAAGTGCATAATTCTTGTAGATAGAATCAGATGTTTGGGTATCATGGCAAGTTCATTTGGCCTCGTGGAAAATTATAGCAATAATTAATGGCTAAATAGTAAAGGGTTTCCTCCAAGTGTATGCAGATCTCTTTGCAGTGATGGCAGTGTATTGGAATCCAAATAATTACTTGCTAAAGGTTTCATCCTGTCAACTGCAGTCATTTGATCCTGGTTAAGGAAAAATAGTTATGCCTGTGATTAGCATTGATTTTTGGAAGTCATCTCTGCTAGTTGCAGTTTCTTAATTAGATGTGTAAGTCAGCAGACAGGTTTTGAGCTGCTGACGAGGAAATCAGTTTGGCTTGCTGGCTTTGCCCTCCCTTTTGTGAGGGATGCAGCCAGAGGGTGCTGATCCCTCAGCTCATCCTGCCTTGCACCCAGCAGAGCAGTCCAGTGCCGAATAGAGACTCTCCTTTCAATCTGAGATTTCCTTGGGGTTCTGAGAGTTTCTTCTCATACATAGATTTCCTGCTTCTCATACATAGATTTCCTGCATAGGAGCTGCAGAGGAGCCAGTTACAGGGAAAAAAAAGATATTCCCGGTACAGACATAGAGGCAATAGCTGGAAATTTGTTGGCAAAGCACCCACAAAGATGTGCCACAGCAGGGTGGGGTGACAGCTCATCCTCGCTGTGCGCTGGCTGCAGTGACTGAAGCTTGTACTCTGCACCCAGTTGAGTGCCTGCAAGTAATTCCTGCTGCAATGACCAGCTCCATCTTAGCACTGTTGGAAAAGTGTCATCATACATGGCTGCACCTGTTGGTGCCTTAGTTTTCTGCAGCTCTTTTGGGTGGGCTCTGTTTTAGAGTGCATGCAAAATGTCCAGTAGCATTTTTTTATCCTCATTTGTTTGCAAAAATGTAAGTCACATCCCTGTAGCTCCCTCTCCAAAGCCAATTTAGTACCAGGGAATGATTACAAAAACAGTGCATTGCCAAGTGTAATGATAAATTGGCCAAAAACTGTTGTGATGACTGCTTAACAAATACAATCATTTGTTACTCTTCATCCTTCCTACTGTATATTTTATCTCCCTGTTGTTATGAGTTTGTTTGCTGCTTTTCTCTTTCCCAGGCTATTACTTGTGGGAGCAAAGGACATGAATGGGTTCATGTCACTGAGCCAGGAGGCTGTTTCTTTGATAGCAGAGGACTGTTAGCCTCTCATAAACTAGCCCTGTGAATAGATGTGCACAGCGGGTCTGTGGAAGGCACATAGCCCTGTGCCGTATTTCTTTTCACTTTCTTTCACTACAGATTTTTACTTCTTCTAAAATAGTCTGACATGAAATAAATTATCTCTCTATATACACTACTATTACTCTTTTGGAGGAGAGAAGGATGGGAAAAAAGATGGAAAATGGTGACCTTTTTCTGAGGAATTTAATGATCTATGTTCTGTAGGGACGATGCACAAAAACATGTTCCCTGTTTAAGATTAACATTATTACCATTACTGCAAAGTTGTAATTTGAATTAACAAGTGTTTACAAACAAGACTGCAATCAGGTAGTTAAAAACCAGCACAACAGCTGGAGTGTCCCCCCTGCTTGAGCTGCATCTGCTTGGCTCCTTGGTCAGGTTTGCCATGTCCCTGCTGAAACACGGGGATTAGAAGAGTGGTGTTCACTGCTCTGCTGCAGCACGGGCCTCACTGTAGCTATTCTGGTATAAAGCTGTGCATACGACATTTTGGAGAAGGAGTCTGGGTGCATTTGTCATCACTAATTTTGGAGAAGGGGTGTGGCTGCCCTTTTCATCACTCCTGCCTTTTAAACACTCCATCACTTTAAGTGGTGTCCTGCCTTTTAGTGAGAATGAACACACGGAATGTGTTTCTTTTTGTGGAATACACAGACATGAATAAGACAAAGCATCTTTCTGAGCACTCCATTGCTGTCCTTTTGAAAGGGTCACTTGTTTGCTGCTCCATGCTGGGCACAGCTACCAGCAGCAGGTTGGTTAAATGATGAGAGCAGGGCATAAATGGTCCCATCCAGTGGACAGCAGTCACTAAATGCCTGCTTTTTTTTATTTGCTTTTTTTTCTGCCCCTTTTTTTCTCTAATATATTATTTGTTGGGTTTTCACAACTAATTAAAATCATCTGGAAAACAAAAACTCCCAAAGCTTTGGGGGAGTGCAAGTGCCTGCCTGGTGCCAACTTTGCTAAGTCACGTGAGCTCAGCTCTAATAAACAGTAACTTGTTTTCTGTAAGGGAGGCTTGTGGCAAGTCAAACCCTGATGATCAAACCATGTCCTTATGATACCACAGCCTTAGAAATAATTATAAGAGTGGCTCAAATGGAAAGGCTTTTATTCAGAAAGCTCCTTGACAGTGCTACATTGTAAACAGGCTGTAAAAGTTACAAGGTGAATGCAGCTGACTTCTTTTCCAAAACAAGTTCTTACTATCTGAAAGCTAAACAAGCAAAAAGATACAACAAATGATATAATCTTATATTAAATACTTATTCCCATAAAGCACATAGCAATGCCATTAGCACATCTTAGATGAATGTGTTGAGGGAAAAATACAGCAATATTTTCCTTCTTTCTTATATTGTGTTGGAAGTTGCTCTTAGAAGAACTGTTCATGGAAGAGGCATCTCATCTCTCTGTAGTTTTTTGTTGAAATGACTGTCCTATTTCAACATTTATGAAAGTCTGGTGGAAATGGATGTGTTTTGGGGGGTATTGCTTTCACTATCAAAGCTTCAGAAAGAAAGTTGAACCCTCTCATCCTGCATTACTGGCTTTATCAGAGGAGCCACTGATACTTCATGTCCCATAACCACTCTTCCTGGCTGAGATATGCTGGAGGAGGAGTCACCTGGTGCCTTGTGACTGGTCAGAGCAGGATTTGACCCTAAGGCTGAGGTTGGCTGCTTGATCTTATTTTGAGCTCCTGAGCAGCAGGAGAGGCCCCAGGAATGAATGGGGATGACAGTCTCATGCATGATCTTGGGCACTGTACTGGAGAGGAGGAGCCTGGCACCTTTTGGAGGTGTCTGGGGTCACAGTTTCTCTGCCAAAAATTCCAAGAGGAAATCCTTGTTTCCACCCATATAGCTTGAACCCCTCAAAATAATTTGCAGTCTCAGAGGCAGAAGAAGTGGCAGCACCCTGGGAAAAGTTGCTCTTCCATCATTGCAAGGATTGCTGGGCTGCAAGAATGGAGTTTGAGGTCTTGTTTTGATAGACATGTGAGCTGTAGGTTGTGCTTTTGGGAAATAGTGACAGGATGGTATGTGATGGCTTTTGTTGCCTCAGGCCTTGTCTGGTCACACTTTGTTGGTTCCCCTTTGGCCAGCCTGAGTTAAGTGCAGGTGAGAAAGGTCTTTGGGATCACATTCCCCACAAAACTTATGGAGATAGCCTTAAAGGTAGGTGTTTCTAATATGCTGCCTCAACCATTACAAGACATCCTTGGATCCCCGTGGGAATTAGAGCTTTTGGGTGCAGTGAGAGCGCAGTGACCCTCCTCCCTCCAGAACTGCTCTGTTTTGTCTGATCACTTACCCTAATAACTTGGGATGCCATAACATCTTAGGTGTGTTCTTTTCTTCCTCAGCTTGTTTTCTTCTTCTTTTTTTTTTAATCTTTTGAGGATGCAATAACTTTGGCTTTGTTTCCCCAGGTGCTCAGATAAGCTGTTTTGCACCCAGCTCTTTCTCCTGGCGACAAGCTGCTTATGTGGACTCCTACTGCTGGGCAGCTGTGCAGCAGAAGCAACCATCCCACAATAACTTAGAAAACATACCCCTGTGGCTGCATAAAGTAAGTACAGGTCTCCATCTCCTAGCAAAGTTATTCCCACCTAGAAACCTGCCTTTGCCTCGCTTTTCTTTCTCCTCTGTTCTGCTGTAGTCCTTGCCTTTGACTTGGCTCTATTTAAAATGTTCCCTTCCCCATGCTTCCAAAGAGGGTAGTACTAGAGAAGGCATTTTCTTCTTTTAAGTAAAGGGTCACCAGTTATCTGTCACAAGAGTAATGTTACTATTGCTATGTTGCCCTGCAGCTGAATGCTTTACTTGGCATTGGCCAGGAACTTCTAAAGCTGGAATACAGGACACAGCAACTGCTTTAATGCCTGTATCAAAATCTTATTTTAGGAAAACAGGGTAATAAAAACTTTTAATATTTTTATTGTATTACACTTGGCCAGTTGTGCATGCAGAGAGGCTTATGGCAGATAGATATTTTGGGAGAGATGAAAATAATCACTGGTACCAACAGGTTTAACCCTTCTCTTCAGTGTGCTCTTCTGCATGTCCACAGGCTGTTCCCTTGCAAACTGTGAGCTGGCTTTCATAGCTTCAGGTAAAACTGAATGCACAGAAAGAGCTTGCTTTTGTGGGTTAAAAGTGCAGTGGTTTTTAAAGTACTTGAGCTGGCTCAAAGCACTTAGCTGAGGTTTGGCAGGAGTTCCACACTGAGTCAGTGCCCTGCCAGTGCCTGGAGCTGGCTCCACTCAAAAGGCAGCTTCAGCCTGCACAGGCAGTGCTGATGCCAAAGGAGGAAATGCTGTTTGGGCTCTGCAAATTTGTGTTTTGCCTTCCTCAGCCCTCTATTACTTGCCTCAGCCAGTAAACCCAGGCATCTGATAGCGGAGAAGAACCTGGTGCGAGAGGGAGCTCAGGTATGGGACCTGCAGCACTTGTATTTCTAGCTTTTGCTCCTGTATCCTGAGCCTCAGGTTTTATTATGCAGTCACCTGGTGGTGTCTTCTCTGAGACACTGTTCAAGGCTGTCTCTGATTTATTTGCTGACTCAAATCATTAACTGGGGATTTACTGCTGGCTTCTTCAATTAGCTCCACTGATAACCTTGACCCAGTAGGCATATGTTTCATGAATATTAAAGCCAGACTTGTTGGTTTCTAGCCTGAACTCTTTCTTGCTCTGTTAGGGCTCCACTGTGCTGCAGTCAGACCTTCTGCAGAGGTTAGTCAAAGCTGCTGGAACATCTCACAGTGCAGGTAGCTTGCATGACTGGAAATTCCACCTCAAACCTGGATACTTTGCTGTACTTTGCCCTGTTCTCTTGAGAGAATGCGATCTTGTTACCCAAATTCTTTATGTTGAATTTCATGTGATAGTCACCTGCTGGTAGCACTGAGTCTGCTTGTTTGCCAGCCACAAATAGCTTAAGCACTCCAACTTTTATGATGCAACCCATGTTAATTTGCTGTCTCAGAAATTGCTGCAGTTCCTCCCATGGCAGCTTAGTGGTGTATGATGTTTCCTTGTAAATGCCCTGCAGACTGTCTGTGGGAGGTGCATCTGAACAGCTGAGCCAGAGGCTGTAACAGAGGCTGGTGCCTCATCTTAGCCTCCTAGCTCCATGATTAGCCACCCACCATTCTGATCCAGACTTTGGGAGCTGCAGATGCTCTTTGGAGGTCAGTATTAACTAAAGTCCTCCTGGTTGTTCATCAGCCTCCATGCTTTACAAGTTTACGGGGAAGGAGTGGTTTTACAGGTGTTTAACAGTGAACTTTGGTTCCCACTGTTGTGTCTGAAGGCTGTTCTCTGCATCCAGGGCCAATAGCTGCTGGGTGGCTTGAGATCAGCTCTGCAGGAAAACAGGGCTTGCTTGGGCTGTCTCCCCAGTCTTGCACTGCAACGTATGTGGGAGATCTTTGCTCTGCAGATTTTGGCTAGATTATAATTTTAAAAACAGGGAGAGCAGAGTCTTTTGGGAGCACAGTGATGTTGAGGAGAAAAGGGAGACTTCCTATGCTCAGATCATAGTGTGACTCTGCAGTGTAAGGGCAGGGATGCACCAGAGTTTGTTAGGTCCAGTTCTTCTTAAAACAACACTTACAGTTTCTTTTCTCCATTCTGGGAAGCAGAGCTTTCACTTGCAGGGCATCTCAGGTTCTTTCCAAAACTCTGACTCACTTAGTATCTCACTGTATTGGCATGCTGGAAGGCCCCATAAAAAAAACTCTTAAGGAGGCATTCTATAATGTTTTTGGGGGAATGAGATTGTAGGCCTCATTGCTGATCAAAGTGATGGATTTCCTTTTGGCATGCTCTCTGTGCTCTGTCAGAAGCACTGCCTGCTGGGGCTGTGCTCGGTGTGGTACAGAGAGGAAATAGGAGCAGGGAACTCTTTAGTGAAGAGTCCAGCTTGTAGCAACCTTCACTGCTCTTGTTCTCAGCATCTGGCTGCTCTGGAGGATTATCCAACCCAGACTGCATTAAGAAAAACTGAAACCTCACCATTTCCCTCCTATTTCAGGGTTSAAGTTTGTGCTGGGATTTTTGGTTTTTTGAACAGTAAAATGTTAGTTTCTTTCTGGGCACTCCCCAAAGCTTGGCACCTTTACTGGTTGTCAGTTCTGCTCTAGGAGATCTCTCCCAGGGGTTGAATTTATTAGTTTGGGAAGTGAGAAGGAGCATACTGCAACCTTCTGTGTTCCTTGACTCTCAGTGGTCAGTGTACTCCTAGAAGGGTGCCCAGGACCTCTCTGTGGAGAACAGGCATTCTGAAATTTCCAGTGATCCTGGAAACTCTTTGCACTGGAGAACCTTTAGCAGGAAGCAAATGAGTTGTGTGCTAGCATGCACAATTGAGTAAACAAAATACCTGCAGAAAGATAAACATAAAGAAGAGACTGGTWGGTCCTGCCTGCATTCTTAGTTTAATGCTAGGATTTCCTCCTCTTTGACAGTGAAAGCTGTCAAAATTATTTATATGGTTGAGTCCTCTGGCAGGAGTTCTCTTCAGATTTGTCATTGATGACATTTAATCTGGTTGGGCTTCACTCTTTTGTTGACTTGTTTCTTATGGGATTTTCCATTCAGGTTTAATTCCCTTCACAAGTTTGTTGTGTCGATCTGAAATTTCAGAACAGAGATACTGTTTTCTAGAGGTGGATGATAAAGAGAGGCACACAGTGGTGATGGGGATGGAGTTTTGTGTTTTCTCCCCCTGTGCAGATAGTTTGCTTATTGTGTGTAAAGATGAGTGCTCCACCTGACAAGTTATTTTGGTGAAACTTGTCTTGATCCTTCACTGGAAGGAGAAGAGAAGCCTTTGGCCATTGTGTGTGGGCAGTCCTTGCAGTCTAGTGGAGGAGGAGAGGAGGAGACCGCACTGTGAAGCCTTTTTAATCCGCAGTGCACAGAGAAATTTATAAAAACTCAAGCAGGGGAGCAGTGAGCATCATCCTACCAGTTCCTGATAGCCACCAGACATGATAGCAGCGAAGCAAGTTGAAGGATGATTGAACACTGTGTGATGACCTCTTTATAAGTCCTGAAATTTGGATTGCTAGGGTGGAGCTGTCTATGATCAAGAGCCTTCTAGGGATTTTTTTAATTACTGTGTTTCCTAGTCTGCTGTTAACTGGGAAGAAACAAGAAGATAAAGGTAGGCAGAGTAGAGGTAAAGGGAGTAGATGGTTGTTCAGAAGGCATTCTGTATTCGTATGAAGTGCAGGTAAACAGTTAATCTGACTGACAGCAGAAAGAAGATGTCTTCACATGGGGCACAGCCATGAGAGGTCAGTTGTCCAGCTCAGGTCTCTCAAAGTGCGGGACAAGTGCTGAAAGCATTGCATACAAAGAGTGGGTCTGCAGTCTTTACATACATGAAGTGAAATTACATTGTTGAAAATCCTCACTTTTTGTAAAAGTACAATTTACCATGGACTGTTGAGTTGTTGTTTGAATCACTTGTCTGAATGCATAAAAACAAACCTTGAGGTTGTTCATAATGAATTGATGATATAATCATGACTGTTACCTGGATCTCATTACTCACTGTTTGTACAATTTCTTAGTTGACTGAAGGCCCCTCATGTTTCACCTGTAAACCCTACTCAGAGGGATTAAGGGCTGTCAGAGCAAGGAAACCCAAATGCAGATGCATTTATAATTCTTTGCAAGTGTAGTGTTAGAGGTACTTCAGTCTGTTGCAGATGGAGTCATCCACTTCACTAACAAGAGAGAAGAAACAATGTGTTGATAGAAAACAGTGAGTTAACACAGTGACAGTAGTTTAACAAGATTCAGTGGGAAGATACACTTTTATTTAGTGCATGGGCATAAAATCAGAATTTTTAGGGAGACCCTCTTGTTGAGTCATGAGGTTCAGAAAGGACTCCTTTGTGTTCTGACCTCCTCAGCAGGGAGTTCATGTGTGACTGGGTTCAAACTAAGTCCCAGACTTTTCAGTGGTTTATGTCTATAGGATATGTGCACTGTCAGTCCTTTGTAAGCTGAGATTTCAAGGTTTAGCATGCTATTAATCACTTACACAGTGTGTTACAGCAAGGAGTCTCTCAGCCTTGAGGAGTCTCTTGGGAGGGATCCCTGCTCAAGGGGAGAACCTGGCAGGCAGCCTGCAGCCTGTAGGAAAGCTTAACAGGCCATGGGCTGCCCACTGCTTACAGAATATGATGATTGGCTTGAAGTCATATTTGTATGATTACTGTACAATATTTATTTGTGACAGGGCTGGGCCACTGTKCCAGACAGCCCTTGACTGCCACGCTGATATCTGTCCCCTRGAGTCCAGTGTAAACTGGATACAGCCATCACAGCCTCCACTGGTGATTATGGCTTCAGAAGTACAGTTTTGAAGCTATATCAAAGCAGACGGTTTGTGACAGGTGGGATAAAGGTGTGGGGATCTACACAGGACTGGGGATTCACTTGTAGGTTTGAAGACAGGGTAGGATCTCAGTCAGAATGATTGGTCAATCATAGGCATTTCTGCTGAACACCAGTGAGCACCTCCCATTGCTGCAAACAGTAATAGGGTCATATCCAGAGGGAGTTTAATGCCTTTGCTTCTRGAAATGTGTAATTACTGTCATTAGCCTGTTTGGGGACTTGTGCCTTTGCTTGGGCTCTTTCCAGTGACAAATAGAAAATAGGAGTTGAAGAGGGAAACATATCACCATGTTCGTGTATTTTAATGTCAAGTGAGTGAGGGCACTTGAGTGCTTCATTCTTTGTTGAATATTGTCTGCCAACTGGTTTTCTCAAAGCTGTTATCCAGACCTGTGCAGCTTGAATTTTTGTGCTGTTGTACTTACAGTTACTCTTTGACCACGGTCAGGTGTGATGGGAATCAGAATGCTTTCAGTCTCTTGTATAATGTTTGCCCAGAGGAAATAAGGACTGAAGGTGCAGTAAAATTAGAAAGCAGTTGTTTTTGAAATGGCATTAAAGTGATTTTCATCTTCTTCCAGCTATTTTTTTTCCAGACCCTGGCAAGCTTTCTGTACATTAGGTCCTTGAAAATGCCTTGTGCRTCACTCCACCAATTCCAGCTATATTTTTTTTGCATGATAAAAGCATATTTGAAGTTATAAAGCAGTTAATTTAAATGCCCTTTTAACTTATTTGTATTTACTTCATGTTAGCACAGTTGAAGGTGGTGATGTTATGCAACAGACTATTTTGTGCTTTAGTCTGATTTTGACTTTCACCTACAGGAAAGTGTGGTGCTGATGCATCATTGAAAGACAGTTTTGTGGTTCTAACACCTTCTGTGCTTCTGCAAACGGGTTACTTGAATGCCTCTCCTTCTATACCCATGCACATGTTTTTGCTGAGCAGTAGCTGAGTACTGACAAATGTAATTCAATGGCCTGGAAAGGACTCGAAAGATTGTCGAGTGAAATAAGCTGCAGCTGTACAGAGCAAGGGGTAGCAATCTCTTGGCTTCCAAGTGCTCTTCTTGGTCAGGAGCCTGCTGCTCCCACCCAGCATGCTGTCAGACAAAGGGCCAAGCAAGGTAGAACCTGCTTCCATCATCCTTAGCTGTCAGGAGCTCAGTAATCTTTAGCAGAAAGCATCCAGGGCACTGTAGAGTCCCTGGTGCACACACCACTCATTTTGTCCATCTCATACCAAATATGTTGAAAAGAAATTCGATAACTACACAGCAAAGGAAAAACTGAGTCTTACTTCTAGGCCAGTATCTTTCTCTGGCATGCATTTGACCATACAGTTCCTGGGGTTGGTGACACTTCCCATTTGACTTCAGTATTGCAAACTACCCAGGARTGAAGTAGCAGTATTTCCTCCTTGTGTATTTGGCGCCTTGGGAGCAAATAAACCATAAAACCATAAAACCATAAAAGTGGATGGCACATGGTTGTTTGTGTGCAAAAAACACAGAGTCCTCTCCCTAAAATGCAAAGTCATTATGTGTGACTGTAAAATGTAGTCAGATGAGCTAGACAATTTGTTGTTCTAGACAAGTCTGTTGCTCTAAAACCTAGGACTCATGCCAGATGACTTTGCATTTTCACTTCTGCCTGTCATTCACGGCCTTAAATTTTAATGATTCAAAACCATTTGTTAAGTTATCTAAGCCTGCTGTTAACAAATAGAATGAACGTATCTTTAATTTTTGTAACAACAATCTGGGAAGGATGGAGTTGTGCATCAAGTGCTGTGGAAGAGCTGACAAATGCAGGCTTTTGTTTGCAAGCTAAAAGATCTGGAATCATGATCATGTTGCTGCTCTGGTTTTGGGACCATTCAGAAAAGTGTTGCATAGTGTGGGCTCTTGCTGCCATAGGCTGCAGTTTTGGGACTGATGAGAGCATGGCTAGAGGAAGCCCAGCAAATGCGTGACAAATGTGCCTTTTTTCCAGCAGTGTGATGCTCCTCTGTGAGGAGACAGTGGTGAAGGAGTTGGGGAGAGGAGGAGGTGTGAGGCAAGATGGCAGAGGCTGGTTTTTGAAAGGCAGCRGCCTTACAAGGCAGGGGAGAGGGGAATGTTGGAGAACGTCTGGGACAGCAAGAGGGCTCATGGCAATGTGCTACACAAGTGCAGAATTTTTTTAAGGTATAAAGGAAGAGATGAAGACTGGAACAATGGAGGTTTTGGGCTGTGACTGCAGTGTGACAATGATCTTTTACCACATGTCTTGTAGGACTTGGGTAAAGACATCTCTAGGATTATATGGAATAGTTCTGATGGCAGTTTTGGGGGTCGGGAAGGAAATGCATAAATCATCTGCCACGTGTAAAATTTGAAATAAGTCAGTACTAAAGCCAAGTGGTACRAACCAATGTAAGGAGCTCTGGTTGCTCCTTACTAAATGAGGTGTCTTTGTCATTTCTTTCCCCACGTGGCACCAGTGGAAGGCAGCTCAGAGGTATATGACAGATGTGAGTGAAGTCAAACAGSTTTGCAGCTTTCTTTTACAGGCAGTCTTAATAATTTCTTAAGACCTACAGAAAATGTGTTGCAGCATCTTAAAGGAGCTTAGATAAGTTTAAGATGGGTTTGTAGACAGATCGTTTATATTTCTACATAATACAGAATTCAGAGAACTGGCAGAGCCTGGACATGAAGTTTTTGGGTAAACCAAGACATCAGGACTCAGACCTGTGAAACCKGGTGGATTATCCACAGTGATAAATAAGAAAAGCAAATTCTTGTGCTGCTGGGTTTGAGTTAATGAGGTGTCTACCAAAACATATTGGACATGCCAGGCTGCACATCTCAACTGGAAAGGCTAGGCCTGCAAAAAGGAAGATGACCTGAAGTTATCTGTTGCGTGCAAGAGAGTCAGTAGTAAGGGCAGAGCTCTGCAGGCTTTTTATGGGCTGCTGTGGGCAGGTGAAGTCAGTCATTTAAGATTTAATACATCAAATGCATTCCTACTGCCAATAATGACACAGGATTTTGCTCTAATGATGCATGATGTTAAAAGTAATTTTCATGAATAAAATGTTCCATAGCATCAAATTACTTACTTTGTGCATGCAAAGCTTTWATCTCTCTTGATTAATGCAAACACAAGTTAACATAGTAATATTAGATCCAGATTTCCATCTTGTTAAATACCTGCAAATGTTCGTGTAGCTTTTCCACTTGCACTGATTAATGGCTTCAGTCCAAGCTTCCTCTAAAAATCTCCACTGGCTTTGCTGATGAATGTGCATGAGCACATGGCTGTGACACTTGTGATGTCTTACATCTGTTTCGTATTTGTTCACCTCGACTAATTTAAAGCTCCTTAGGAACTGCTGCTGCATTTAAGTATGCTTGCTGTCAAAAGCTGAACGTGGTGGGTTAGAGATTGGCCATATTTGCAGTGCATTTCATTAACAAACTGCTTGTCTGACCAGGTCTTACATCGTGTCTCTGTAAGGGTAATGTTATGTATGATTTTGTACTTTGAACAGGATGTCAGAGTAGGTCGAAAACACATCTTTGCTGCAGCTGGAAGGAATTCAAATTAAAACCACGTGATTAAAAATTACTTGTTGATGAATAGAAGAAAGATGGAGTAACTTCAAACTTGTGTTTTATACCTGCTTCAACCCTTTCCCTAAGGAGTGGTGACCATGTAGGGGCTGACTTCTCAGTGCTGCATTAACACCAGACCATTCTGATGCTGTGTGTTGATTTCCATTTAAGAGTTACCTGAAAATATTTGAATACCCTGAAATATTACAGCTGCTCTTACATCCTTCAACACTGCCTGTATGTTGTGCACTCTGAACAGATGTGTGTTTGCAGGCAGAGGCAGAGCTGTAACAGCTCTGTTCATTAACCTCCTGACAGCTAAKGGAAAGCAGGAGAGGTTTTGCTGGTGTTTGGAGTGTTTTAATTGCTGTGATCAGTGGTGACACATTGGGGAGGGAGAGTTAGGTGACACTATTCCTCTCCTYTCAGCCAGCCTCTCTGACAGCTGCGGTGCTTTGGTTTGCTTTGCTATTTGTTTCTTCCCAGGTTAATGCTGCCTTGCTCAGTGTCAGCTCCAGCAGTTCTGAATATGCTGAAATTGTTACCAGGACATCTTTATTCTGCTGAAATTGTTACCAGGACATCTTTATTCTGCACTTCCTTTTTCTTCGGTGGGGGGAAGCCCTAAGCAGCAGCAAGGTTACTGGAGCTGTCTGAAAAGAGATTTTGCTTCCCTGCATATCCCAAATAATCGCAAAAGTGGGTTTTACTAGAAGGATTTACATAAAATCAGAGGGATTTAATAGGCTTATAGGAAACCTAATACTTAGAGGAAGTGATGGTGGTTGGTTGACTTATTTCTTATTTAGGTGAAGCCTAATCAGGGTTTTTTCTGTCCCTGCAGTTTTTCCCATACATCCTTCTGCTCGTTGCTATCCTGCTGTACCTACCATGTTTGTTCTGGCGCTTCACTGCAGCACCTCACCTTTCCTCAGACCTGAAATTTATTATGGAAGAACTCGACAAAGCTTATAACAGGGCAATCAAAGCTGCTAATAGCATTCGAAGTGGAGACTCCAGGGACCCCAATGACTTGATTCCAGCTGCTAATGACAACTTGACCCAGAGGTAAGATGTTGGGGCTTGCTTTTCTTYCTTTTATTCAAGTTTTGAACAGATGTGACGTCTGAACTCACTTAGAAATTTATTGCAAAGGTTTGAATGGTAACCTAACACACTTACAAATTYGGTTAAAAAAAAGAAGATATCTGAAATGATTACTTTGGCACTTGAGCTGGAACTTACCGTTTTCTTTTCTCAAGGAAGACATTTAATGAGCACTTCAGGTTACTTATTACCCAAGATGTTCTGATTTCTTTAGTTGTAGTAGGTGTTAAGTAGTTTTACCCACCACAGTGTAAGAGAACAGAGATACTGCAGTCCTCAGTTCTCAAAGTGCTTGGAGAGTCTGCTTTTCCTCATGGATTTTCTTACTATACCTGGTTTGGAAAAGAAAAWATATATATATTTTGCCATGAGGGCCATACTTTTTTTGCAACTTTCCAGTGGAAGTTTATTTCTGACTTTACTGTATTAGGAAGTCAGTGATTTTTATTCATCTGCTATTCTGTTTGATGGTTGTCTATTGGCTTCAATAAAACTACCCTTGATTTACCTCAGTAGGAGGATGTGAACATGTTGGAAGGGGTYCAGAGATCATCAAGATGATTAGAGCTTTGGAACAGCTCATGCAAATAGCAGTTGAGAAAGCTGGGGTTRTTCAGCCTGGAGAAGAGAAAGTTCCAGGGAGACCTTAGAGCACCTTCCAGTACCTAAAAGGGATATACAGAAAAACTGGAGAGTTTTTAGAGAGGTATGTAGTGACAGGACAAGGAGAAATGGCTTTAAAATGAAAGAAGGTAGGTTTAGATCAGATATTAGGAAAATATTCTTCCTTGTGAGGGTGGTGAGGCTGGTGCAGGTTGCCCAGGGAAGCTGAAGATACCCCATCTCTGGAAGTGCTCAAGGCCAGGTTGGGTGGKGCTTTGAGCARYCTGGTCTAGTGGAGGGTGTCCCTKTCCATGRCAGAGMATGGGGATTGTTTGGAAATAGATGATGTTTAAAGAGCCCTTCCAGTGCAAACCATATTGTGATTYTATGATTTTAAGAGGGTTTCCAATCTTGTATCTCTTTTAGAGTACCAGGTTATGTTGATATTTGAGGTAGGTGAATGCTGCAGCATCTGATCTATGTGATTTGGTRTTCTTTTCTCTCTTTTTCAGTTTGTGGGAAATATCTGAAAGCTACTTTAAATACCCAATTGTGGAGCAGTACCTGAAGACGAAGAAGAATTCCAAGTGCTTAATAATTAAATACATTATCTGCCGTTTGCTCACACTAGTGATTATTTTCCTTGCATGCCTCTATYTGGGCTACTACATCAGTCTCTCCTCTTTGAGTGATGAGTTTCTCTGCACTATCAAAACTGGGATCTTAAAGAATGACACARCTGTTCCAGAAGTGGTTCAGTGCAAGCTTATTGCTGTTGGTGTCTTCAAGGTGCTCAGCTATATTAACCTGATAGTCTATCTGCTGGTGATGCCCCTGGTTGTGTATGCAATGTTTGTTCCATGGAGGTGGAATTCAGGTATTCTCAAAGTGTACGAAATCCTGCCAACTTTCGATGTTCTGAAACTTAAGTCAAAGTGCTTTGATGACTTAAGCCTTTACCTCCTCTTCCTTGAGGAAAACGTGAGTGAACTTAAATCATTTAAGTGCCTTAAAGTSCTGGAGAACATTGCAGTTTCTGAGAAGTTTGATGTCATGCAGCTTTTGGTAAACCTTGGTACTATTAAGACTGATACCATAGATGGGAAGCCAGGGACAGCTGAGCTGGAGAAACCYGAAGAAACAACTACAGAAGAGCTGGAAAAGGATGGAACAGAGCTACAAGGTAAGCTGATTTGGATGTGTATTCCTACCAGAAACTTATTAATATATTCTATAAGACAGTGGACCTGCTTTGCCCTTGCTATGTTGACTGCTTTATAACTGATATCACCTCAGAAGACTCTGGTGGTGTTAGTCAATGGCACAGCTGAACCCTGCAGTGTCTGCTAGGTTGCTGAGATCTCTGCTCTGGCACTAAGAGGCTTCAGCTKTTTGAACATGAACTCCTTAAGACCCTCTGCACAGTAGGAGAGCTCTAGGCTGGTCTGCAGTAGGTGCTTGAAGTATCTCCAGTGAGAAAGCTGGTGGTTTCAGGACTTTTTTTCAGAAATTTGCTCCAAAGCGTAGTAACTGCTGCTTCTGCTTCTATTCAGGCTTTGGCAGACGTCTTGGGTGAATATAAAAATAYATCTGGTGCTCAGAAATGTGGCTGGCAGAGGAACAGAAAGTGACAAAAGAAGGGAAGTGAGACTGAGGCCAGTGTGAATGCTCCTGTTCCCGCTTTCACAGAGAGCTAGGAAGATTGACCGTAAAGTGATTTTTGTCAAAATGGTCAAAGTTAATTTGGATTGGTGTAACAGTTCTCTGGATATCCCATCAGTCTGCAGACATGKCTGGGTTGAGCAATCACTCTTACATGAGATACAGTCCAAGGTTCTGTCCTAAAAAATGTGGCATATCTTAATTGTGATTCCAGTTTCTTCCTCGAGTGCAGAATTAGAGAGCCGAAGATCCAGGGAGAGTTATAAACCAAAAGTGACAATGCTTTAAAACATTTAGAAGCTGGCCTGGGTACATAAGCACAATGCTGAGGGCAAGTTAAAGAGGTGTTTCAAAGGCAGGAAAATAATAAATCTATTTTCTCTTGAAAACTATGCCCTGTAATTAATAAAATAAGAAGCATCAGTACCCAGGGGTTAGCTGTTTCTCTGTGCTTGGGTCAAGGTAGGCTGAGATTTGGAGGAGAATCAACTTACGCAACAGGAGAATTCAGAACAAACAAGCAAAATTAATTTTGAACCAGAAGAAGTCCTTTTGGAATAATTCTGATAGAATATATCTTTCCTATGATAGAATATATCTTTCCTCTCAAATCTGGTCCTTTTTGAAATGATGAGTGGGTTTGGAAGGAGACTGTGAAAGCCCAAGGTGGAGGTCTCTGCTCAATGAGCTGAAAAAGTGAATAGGAAATCTGAGTCATTTGTATTTGAAAGTAGAATTTTTTGAGATTKTTATCTTACAAAAACACTTCAAAGACTTATCTTTGTCCACAGCAGAACAAGCTCATGCTTGAAGCTCTGTTAAAATGCATTGCAGAAAGAATCTGTGCGATGACCAGCTCTGGCTGGGGCAGCCCTCTCCTTCTGCCTGGGGGCAGCTGCAGGCAAAGCTTCASCCACAGCTCATCCATCTTCTCCTCTGTCCCTAATGGTGCCAGCATGTTTTAATTAGGGACTGTGTTAACAAACTGGTGGTAGGTGCTGCTTTGGATGAGAGACATGCAGGGCATCCTGTTGCTGGGCGTGGGGACAGCGGTGGCATCGCAGCACGGGTGTGGTGGCAGTTCCTTTGTACACCAGGAGGTGTCAAGCGGCTTGATGGCCCTTTCACCTGTAAAGCTTTGCTTTCTCTTCAGTTTTGACAGACCATGGTGCAAGTGGCAATGTGAATACGAGGGAAGACAAGAGACTTCGCCAGAGACTCATCGATTCTTCGTGCTGATGTTTCCCAGCTGCTGGAGAAGGCTCCTCCTCTGCCTCTGCTGCACTCAGSGCAAGGTGCTGCTCTTTGAATGCTCTTCGAATGTTCTCAGTCGCCTGACAGTTCCCCAGAGGCCAGACTGTTTTACAGACTGAWACAACGATCAGGAGATGTGCCTGAAAACACTTGTTGTAGACTTTCATATTTATTAAAAAAAATCAAACCACACGCAAGGAGCAGCAAGAACAAAAAAGTTCTGTCGTGAATAACAAGTGATGTACATG
This sequence comes from Malurus melanocephalus, assembly GCF_030028575.1. Lineage (NCBI taxonomy): Eukaryota > Metazoa > Chordata > Aves > Passeriformes > Maluridae > Malurus > Malurus melanocephalus. The sequence goes on along the minus strand of NW_026623445.1, from coordinate 1,266,574 downwards.
GAATGYAGGTGAAGCTGGCAGCTGGACAGGGCTCACTCTGTGCTGTGTAGGGAGGGGAAATGTAACCCTGCAGGGAGCAARGAGACACAGCCACATTGCATTCTGAAGAGCTGCTCTGCTGAGAGTGCCCATCTCAGTTCTGGGATTTAACAAAGGTAACTTTGGGCTCTCTGCCCTGGAAAAGCAGGRGTGGGGGTGGGTTTTTGTAATGAATCTGGTTAATCTGTACCAGATGGTGGCTGCCTCTYATATTGTCTGTGTCCTCATGGGAAAAATAGAGGTTACTCCGTTCAGCCTGAAATGTCTTGGTTAGTCATCCTGACATTCATGTCTGGGATTAAGTACTTGACAGTGTTGGGAAAGAAGCTASAGTTTTAGTGTTAAGGTACTGTAAATATTTGTGATTTTGAATTTTGTATGTATTAATAAATTAGTAATGTCTTACCACTTTTTTTACTAAGTGTAATGATGTGTAAGCTAAACATTGATTAAATTTCTCTCCATTGTTTTGGTCTTAGGGTCTAACACATCCAAACCTTGGAGTTTTGGATTAAAGATCAATGAAGTTGTGATTTTTGTAATGGCTTGTTGWAGTTGTTTTGTAATATTTTTATATGTGGAATTTTTCTCAACATGTTTGTAGTATCAAATGCAATATTAGTTGTGCTGTTTTCCAAATCACACTTGAGAAGACTAACTTGTATTACAGTATCACCCAAATGCCTCAGCAGAGCCAAGCWCCCAATAGCCAGGGTGGGGTAGATGTAAATACTATGAAAGATTGTTCTTCCACACACACMTTGTGACTATTTTAATTAAAGATGCTTAAGTGTATTGGGACAGACAAAATAAGGGGGAGTGTTTATACGTTGGAAAACTATGGTGGTTTGTTTTTGGACCGTTTGGGGAGAGTAGAATTCAGCTTTAATGTTGCCCCTCCCTGCCCAGGACCTCACCCTTCACTGAGTATTAAAATGACCTTTGTCTTGAAATGTTAGATGCAAGGTGAGGTGGGTGGGGGTGAAGCACTGCAGTGGCCGTGTTACATCTTTCACAAATGTTAAATGCTGACTTGTTTATCTGTATTTTGCATTTAAGTGAAATGATTTGCCTGTCACCTCTTCCAGGCTGGCTTTAAAAGCAAAGGAGGACTTCTTGTATAGCTAGGTAGGACTTCCCTTTTCCAGTTCCTCTGTGTCACACACTTTTGTGCTCTCGTCTGCTAGCATTCTCCGTATGGTTGTAGATGAGGGGGAGACAGAAGTGATTGGTGTTACCATTTTTGCACACAACTCTTTAAGTGCTGCAGCAGATTTCAGAGATTATGTACCTACCTGAATCCAGCAGCTGCTGTTGAACAAGTGGAACTGTAAGTGCTGCCATGCTGCACTTAGGACTAGTATTACAAGAGCTCTTAAATTTTTATATGGCTTTTAGCTAAGATGAGCCTTTTTTWAATAGAAATCTTTCAAGCCATAGTTTTATGCTACCTCTACACAGGACAGCAGCACAGCTGCAATCCTAAGGTCTCCTGCAATACCAGCACAAAAYAGGGCTTATGTTGGACACTGGTGCTCCAAACTGCTGAATTTTACTGGCCATACTGCTGCCACCAAATCTACAATCCCTCTGACCTTTCCTGGACTCTGGCTGGCTGTGCTGATGTATTGCTGATGGTCCTTTATATGTTAGCAATACAGGTGCCCATTTTGCGTTGTGTGTCTTGGACAAGGAGCTATAGTGCAATAGTGCAATATTAAGATTTTGTGATGTGGATGTGTTTGAAGTGTTTGATGTAAGTAAAGTTCTCAGTCTCTAAAATTCAAAGMTCCTGAAAGCCGCATGTTCATGTTTCGTGTTGGATATGTAACTAACTTTTTACTAGTTCCTCTTTTGTATTTAAAAATATGACTTGCTGCAGTGAATCTGTTGTTTTCTAAAGTGTTTAATAAAATGTCTGTCAATCYTCCTTGGTTATTTAAATAAAACCAATTTTGTGAACTACAACAGCATAAGCGTCTGAAGTTTCAGGAACAGTCAAGTGTTGCCATTGTGCAGTATATGTGGTCTGATGCTAAACCCTAAGAAAACATTTTGGACAGTGGTTATAATTATGCTCTTTTATTTTTTGTTATCATGAAATTATCAGAGCAACATGAATTGGTTCAAAATCTATTTAACCTTTAAAAAACTCTTCAGAAAATATCAGCACGTGATAAATAGCATATCCATTATGTAATTTACTATCTACAAATTGGCCACAGTCATAGCAAATTTGAACTTTTCAGCTGTATCTTCTTGTTTTAAAATGTGTTTCTCAACTGCCCAGCTTAGTTCTACTTATGTTTTAGTTGCTCTGCTTCTGCTGGGTATTGCCATTTTCAAAAGATGGCCTGAATTCCAATTTAGGTCTTACGGGAAAGAGTCCATCTTCAGCCTCYTCATCACTACACTCTTTCTAGAAATAGCTACATCCATCTGTCCTCTTTTAAATACTCCAGAAAGTAAAATGGCAATGTCAAGATTCAGGTTTGGTCCATGTCATTCTTTCTTGACCCTTTTCTCACCTCCACTTGGGTATTAAAAATGCAGGAGAGTTGTAACTGGCTCTTTGCACTCTCTTTGCCTTACAGTGGCTCTTGTGAGATTTAAAATGTGTGTTTTAAACTGCAGAGAAATGGTAAAAATGTTTATTCCACTAACAGATAGCGTGCCTCTAAAAGCCTGCTGCTCTTCTGCCTCTGGATGTTGTGTCACTTTTATAATAAAGAATAAATTTTATGTCCATTTCTTTTCCTTACTGCCAATAGTGGATATTGTTTGAATAGGAGCTTTGATTAGTTTAGTGCCTAAGCCTAGACTGTCACTAACAAAGGACATCCTGCCTGCACTTTGTGAACAGGAAGATGGCAATCAGGTATGAGTGGCTTCCCGAAGATGGTGGTAATAACAGGGGTTTAWCCCTCACCTCTTCCACCATCACTCTCTGCTGTCTGTGGTGGCTTCTGTCTGTCTCAGCTAAAACTTTCACRGAAGGAAGCCCCTTGGTGTAAATCTTTATTTTTCAGGAATGAATGTCATGTTGCTGATATGAATAATTGAAGTTAAATGATTGCACCCTAGTGAGCAATTATCTAATTTAACCATACCTGTATCATCTGGATTTCCTCCACCGTGTGCACAGCCCACAGGAAACTTGCCATTCATTATTCTTCACAGATTTTCCATTAAGAGATGTGAGCTGGTTTTATGATGCTGGATACTAGTTGAATTTTTAGATTTCCTGAAGGGAAAACACCCTTGAAGCCATGCACAGCGCCCCTCTTTAGCCRGGACAGCTGTGAACCCTTGGGTCTGAAGTGAAGCCAGGAGTGGGGCAGCTCAGCCATGAGCTGGGAGTGGATGGGGGCACCAGCAGGASCATGGAGGAGGATGTGGGAATGCAGGAACGCTGTGCCATGGGGAACACAAGATTATGAGCCAGATCACCAGTCTCCAACTGCTCAGTCCCTTATCACCATTCTGAACATGTCCATATTGCATCCAACAGCTCGTGGAGCAGCACTGCACACAGCCTGGCATGCTGGCTTCCTGCACACCTATGTTTGCAAAACAATCCCTGATTCATAGAAAAAAAAGGAGCTGCTGGTTGAATACAGCTGGAAGAAAATAATAGATTGTGTCCAGTGGCCAAGTCAGTGGGCTGGTTCAGTAAAGGCACAGACAAGTTTGTCATGGAAGGGGGAAAGAATCTAAGCTGAGTCATTGGAGCAAAGTTTTCTAGAAATCTTTTCTTTGAGCACTACCTTGCACAGAACACATGAGTGGCACAAATTAAAATCTAGCTGTATGTCAGGGACAATTTATGTGTTTCTGTCATGCAGGCTGCATGGCCAGAAGCTCCACAAGAGTGCTTTCTTTGTAATGGAATATTTGACTTAATATACTGAATTCACCAGTATAATGATAAAAAGTAATTACTCCTATTAAACATTAAAATAGTATATTTCTGGAGTGACACAATGTAATGAAAATATTACGGCTTTGTATCATTAAATATTCAAATATTAATTTGGTTCAKGTCATGTTATCAACCTTCCCCTGAAGGACTGTGACAAAGAACTTCCACTGTAATACTATTTAATCTTTTTAGGTAGTAAAATCTGCATCYTCTCTTTTGTTTTTCAGATTCTTTGATGTGAGTCATCTCAAACTTTTTATAACCATTGAGATTAACCAAACACCATGCAAACAAAATTCCTTGCCTGTGAATGAAGTCCCACCCAACCCAGGGGCTGCTGAGCTAGTCCATTTAAATCAGATTCTCACTTCTTCAGAGAGTCCAGGGAAAGTGGTAGGTGCCTTTGAAGGCATTTGAATGGGTAWGCAGTCCAGGGATGAAAACAKCCTGGGCTCACTCTGCYTGTGCTACCTTTGAGTTGCTTTAGCTCTTGCACACTTAYAAACTTCATGTACYTAAACCAACAGCAGTGAAATCTCYCAACCAGCAACAAAAGAACRGGAGTTTTTGTTTCCTTTTTCCCTMTTATCTGAGCTAAATTAGGATAAGAAAAATATATGCAGCTGCACAGCTCAGAGCAATGCCTCTGTGCTGGGAATCTGAGCTGAGGATGAGAAACAGCCTAGGGCTACTGTCTGCTTGTCTTGGAATGTGTTTGCACTGCCAAACAGGGATGCCAGGGACCCAGCTCAAGGGTTTGAGTGCCAGGTCATTCCTGAGTCCTRTCTCAGGACTCCTTCAAGACAAATTCTGGCCAAACAATTCATTGCTAGAGCAGCTTCCAAAAGGCAGTTGGGATAAGATCATTAAAATGTGGTTTCCATCATCCTTCATGTCCYTCCAACACATCCCACCAAGTTTTGTACCTTCAGAGGTTGATGGCATGCTTTTAGAACATCTGATACATGTCCTAAACTTCATATAATTAAAAACTGGCCCCCTTTGACAGACCAGTCACATCATAGTGTTTTTAACTGAAAAAAAGTCTACAGAAACCGCAATTATGTCTTAAAATCCTCATATCCCTGTGACCTTAGGGCCTAAGAGACAAGCTTTGTGTACATCACATATCTGGTCTGCTCTAGATGGACCCAACCCTACATGCTGTGGAATTAAGTGAYTGACACCTCAAAGACAGGAAGCATTTGTTAGGCCTTCAGGTATTTAGTTGGTGTCCTGGTTTTCTCTTTCCTCTGGCATACATTTTAGTAGCTGGCACAGCTCTGTGTTTTGGRCTCAGTATRAGAATAATATCAATGACACACTGGTGTTTGGGTTGTTGCTGAGCAGTGCTTACCCTAAGCCAAGGACTTTTCAGTTTCTCACCCTCTGYTGAAGAGCAGGTGCACAAGAAGCTGGGAGGAAGCATGGCCTGAACAGCTGACCCAAACTGGCCAAAGGGATATTCCATACCACAGAATGCCATGCTAGTTTATGAACTGTAGCAGTCGGCCCGGAGGTGCTGATTTATTTTGTAGATGAAGGCAATTTTTTTCCTGGTCAGGACATTGTGATGATGACTGCATTCACCTCTGCCTCTCTAAGTGTCATTTAATAGCTTTGAGCATAAAGCAAGAGGTGGGAAGTTTCACCCCACCATGACTCACAGAAATCAGTTCAAGCTTGCAAGCCAGAGGACAGGCTGTCAGAGACATTGTACCTAGAAGAAGAAAGGATGGGCCAAAGAAATTCCCTGTTCCTTTAATGTCAGTCCAAACCTTCTCCCAAGCCCACCGTGTCACTCCCAGGAAGGAGCAGGGGCCACCCTTCTTTTGGGCTGTGCAGGATGGGAGAGCAGAGGAGGATCCCATCCTCATTCCCCTTCGGTGGCACAAAGAAGATCAGGAAATAAGAGCAAGCAAACAGCCACCAGCACTGGACACCGAGGCTGTGGGAAGGCACAGCACTGTCAGCCAAGTCTCTAAGAGCTTTTATGTTGTGTAGGTGCCTTCACAGGTGCAGAGTGCTCCCAAACCCATGGCTTCTACACCAGGCTGGCAGACTGCATCAGCAGGGAGCTGGCCACGCTCTCTCACCAGCACTCAGGGGTTTATGAATAAGGCAGATGTGAATAACAGCTATTCCCAGTCTCCTGGGAAACTGCTGTTCCAAAGTTCTCTCTGTGTGTCCACATGCAGTTTTTAGGCCAGTCTGTGTCGTGGGCTGTGACATCCTTGAAGCTCTTGGAGCAGCTGAGTGCACACATGGATCATGGCTCAGGGCTGTGCAAAGGTACCTGTTCACACCCAAGACCTGCACAGCTTCATCCAGCTGTTGCTGAGCCCAGCAAAAGCTCCCCACTCAGTGACTTCACTGCATGAATGTAGCCTGAAACTCAAAACTAGCAGACGAGTCTGTAGCTGGCAGTGATGATGTCCTTGTAGAGCAATYCATTAATGACTTTTATGCCACTCACAGACAGACTCTTTTAATTGTGGTCTACCCAAACTGCATAAAAAATGCATCTTGAATTCTCACATTCAATATGCATAATAGAATATTCATAAGATATCCTGAATTGGAAGGGACCCATCAGGATCATTCTGGCCCTGTACAGAACACTCCAAGAATCACATCCCATGCTTGAGAGCATTTCCAAATGCTTCTTGAACTCTGTCAGGATTGGTGCTGTGATCAATTCCCTGGGGACCCTGTGCCAGCGCCCAACCATCCTCTGGGTGAAGAACCTTTTCCTGATATCCAGCCTAAACCTTCCTGATATCCAGTCTAAACCTTCCTGATATCCTCATGAGGCACTCAGTGCCATAGTTTAGCTGATAAGGTAATATTTAGGTCAGAGGATGGACTTGATGATCTCAAAGGTCATTTCCAACCATTTCTGTGATTCTGTAAACCTCCCTGGACTCAGCTCCAGACCCATTGCTTTGAGTCCTGTCACTGGTCACCAGAAAGAAGAAATCAGTGCCTGCCCCTCCTCTTCCCCTCACAAGGAAGCTGTAGACCCCAGTGAGGTCTCCCCTTCTCCAGGCTTAAGAAACCAAGTGACCTCAGGATAATGGAGGTCAGTAAATGCTCTCCCTTTGTGGTATCAAAACACAGGCTATGGTATCAGCCTTTGTTAAGAGCTTTCAGCTCCAGAGATGAAAGTCATGTTTGTATCCACTAGTAGTGGCTAGTTAATATATTAATTAAAGAAATTAGAGCTTTATGCTTCTCAGAAAACTGTAGTTTTAAAGTCTCTGGCATCTCACAACACTTTTCCTATAAGAAAGGCGGAAGTAAACAAAGAAAACTTAGAGATGGTGTGTGATACCCTTTGAAAATGCCAGAGAGACAATGGCATTAATATTCCTGAAATTACAGGACATTGCTGMATTTTAAGCAGCTGCCCTCTCATCTCCACCAGCTGAGAGGAGAAATTCATCCCACACTGACAGGAGAAGAGCGGGGCTGCCCTGCAGTCAGAAACAATACCAACCAAAGCTGAGGTTACTTTCTTCTGTGCAGGAGAAATTTGTCATCATTTCCTTGCATGATTTCAGCATGCTTCAAAGAATTGTCTTCCTTTTATGAGAGAGAACAAGAGGCTTTGACTGTGCTGTGCACTCTGAGTTTTGTGCTCTCTGAAACTTCCTYTGATGGATGCAGGTACAATGCTYGAACTGTTTGTTGCTTTYCTTTGGATGAGACAKCCTCTGAYTTGTCTTGCTGCTGTATAKGGCAGGGAAAGCAAAGCATATGTGAAGAAAAGAACCTCCGTTTATTTCAGCTAAGGAGGTGGTCCTTGCCACTTTTGGCTACAACAGAGACTCCTCTGTCAAAAAAAAAAAACCACCATGTAGTGGAATACAGCAGTAGAATTTTCCTGCTGAGCACCACAATGTCTGATAAGATTTTCATACTGATACTGGGTGTGTCCCTCTACTCTGCTCTTGTGAGACCCCACCTGGAGTGCTGTGTCTGGCYCTGGGGCCCCCTACATGAGAAGGATGTGGACATGYTGGAGMAAGTCCAAARGAGAACATAATCATRGTCAGAGCTCTGGAGCACCTCTCCMATRAAGACAAGYTGAGACAGTTGGTAYTGTTCAGACTGAAGAAGAGAAAGCTCCARGGAGACATTAGAGAACTGTCCAAAACTAAAAAGGGCATATAAGAAACATTGAGACAGACTTTTGACAAAGGCTTGTAGTGATAGGACAAGGGACAATGGCTTTAAACTGCTTAGGTTAGATGTCAGGAAGAAATTCTTGACTGTGAGGGGGGTGAGGCACTAGAACAGGTTGCCCAGGGAAGCTGCTGATGCCCCATGCCTGGAACTGTTAAAGGCCAGGTTGGATGGAACTCTGAGCAATCTGATTTTAGTGGAAGGTGTCCCCGCTCATGGCAAGGGGTTGGACTGGGGAGTTGAACTCTRAGGTCCCTTTCAACCCAAACCATTCAATGACTCTGTCAAAGAAGCAGTGATTGAAAGCTGGAAGCTGAAAACCTGATCCAACATCAAGAAGGGTTAGAAAGGTTTCAAGGGGTTTTTTGTTTTTTTTTTCCCTTGAGTGCTATTCAGAATAGCACAAGCTGCAAAATACCTGTCTTTGTTYCATTTCAAGGTCTCTGCATAATTCTATGCAGAGAAAATGAATAAAACACTAGGAATGTTTTTAAAAACTGAGAATTTACATTCATTAATTCCTAGAACTTGCAAGTTAATTTTCTTAGGCTTGTCAGTATTGTCAATACAGATAACAATTCACTTTTGAATCAAAAAACTCAAAACACTCTAAACCACAGAAGCTGTAGGGCCAACCATTCAAAGTTTTGGAGATGCCAGCATTAATTTCACCTTTCACCCTAACTGAGTTCCTTCATTGACATGCCRGATGACGTATTCTCTAAATGCAGCTCATTTTCCCACAGAACTTCTGTTCTGGCGCTATGCAGATCTCCTGCAATGAACAGCTGTTCAGTGCCTTGTGCAACACCTTCAAAATTCAAAAGATAGGAAAACCTTCAGCTGCAGCAGGCAAACACACACAAAATTGAAAATTAAAGATAATCTCCACCTGTACATGTTGTGTCTCATTTTATCAGCACACGGATCCTCCCTTCGCACCCACCAAGATGGCATCTGAATGCAGCTTATGCACCAATGGTTGTATTAACGTTTTAAAAGAACCTGCTGGTCTGCAAGAGAGATGGGATAGAATGAAAAAATACCCATTTTTASCCTGGATRCCCAAGTTAAATTGCCCAGGGCATRATGTTTTTGGAATACTTKGCATCATATTGCACTTTGTGCATGCAGAGCACAACCCCCCACTGATTTCAGCAGCACTGGTGAATGCAAAATGTCTGTCCAGAATCCCAAATCAGTTATGAAGAAAATGAAAAATAGCTAATTATCAGAAATTACCCTCTACCACATTAAGCACATTGTAGCACAGTGTATGATACACTGTTTCCAAGAACACCATTTCTACTGCTTTAACCATGTGCCCAAGTCTCTTCCAAGTCTCTCGGAAACTTGCATCTCTGTTGGTCAGAAGCCACCAGTCCATTCCTGGACAGGCTCCTAATGCTCACGGCCAAATCTGCCTCTTCTYTTCCTTTTATCCAGTCCATCCCTACTGTTCTTTTTAATTAAACCAAAAAGCTTCATCTTCTTGCATCCCCTCTGTGCCCAGATTTAGCATGGAGCAGAGCCTGGAGCAGAAAGGTTTGCCACCCTGTGCAGGGGTGTAGGATCCAGAGCTGTAACCTCAGGAGTCCTGCTCACACCCACCAGGAGCATTTGAGAGAGCGTCTGAGGATTTTGGCTACTGGAGTTGCAGCAAGGTCCTACATATGTAGCAGGATGACAACTGCACTCAAAAATGGTGAATCTTAAGATGTTTCCTCCAGTTGCAGAAAGAACATCTTACTGAGGTATTCAGCATTCTTAATGAATTATTTACTAGTAAAGTGCTGGATTCTGCTGCCACTGGAATGGGGAGCATGGGGAGCATGGTTCAATCTCTGCACAATTGGGATG
>NW_026623445.1:1211814-1256475 GCF_030028575.1 Malurus melanocephalus | reverse complement strand
AATAGAATAGAATAGAATAGAATAGAATAGAATAGAATAGAATAGAATAGAATAGAATAGAATAGAATAGAATAGAATAGAATAGAATAGAATAGTTCAGTTGGAAGGGRCCYRCAATGATCATCCAGTCCAACTGCCTGAACAATTCAGGGCTGATGTTTTGCAAGTGTTGAGGGAGGAAATGGGACTTGGCATAAGGGGTCAAAAAAGGCAAGAAGAAAGGTTTGACTCTGCAGATCAGTGATACAAGATACTCTGACTCCAAGTGCCTTGATAAAGGGCAATAAAAYAGTATAGGATTCACAGTGAGAGACTGACAACACCTTGTGCAAGGAGTGGTAGGTATTTCAGTTTTTAAACACTGAGGTGTGCACAAAGCTTAAAATTATTTCAGAATTGTAAATTTATTACAGGACATTGAGAAAAAGTTTCACTTTTTTTTCTCATTTACAAGAAGATTTTTCTAACTTCACTGCTGAATGCTGCAAGTTAAATGTGGAATGGGTCACCCTGGTGTGATTTTCAGGCTAATTTCCACAGCACAAGGAGCTATTGCTTTTCTGTGCAATATAAGGCACAGTTTTTAGAACTGTTTTTAGAACCATTTATTTGTTATTCAAACCCATATTTTCTTCTGCTAAGAACATTAAGTTCTGAAATCTACTTGAGAAACTTGCAGTTGTGAATTTTTTTATCCACTCCAAATAGGACAYAACTATCTTTAAATGCACCAAAATTGTGCAATTACCAAAGGATAACTTGCAGGTAGATGTTCCACTTTTATTACTAACAAAGACTTTGTTACCAAAGACACCATCTCATCTCTCAAAGGGGCTCATTTATGAATTGATTCCAGAGAGCTAACTTCTTAATTGGGGCGAAATGAATGAATTGACAAGTATATGGGCGCTTTACAGGGTAAGAGAGCAACATTTAAAGGCAGGATAAAAAGTCAGACTGTGGGATCTTTTAGCTGCCACTTGACAATGATGCAAAGGTGCTCTGATAAAAGGTCCTATTTCAAATTCACAGTAGCATGTAATAATCCATTCCCCAACTGTGGATGGCATGTCCAACTTCTTGCACACTTTTGGGTTTAGTTATCTATAAAAGCTATCTACTTACTTGAAGAATAGGCATCCACTTTTCTTCAAATCTATCTTAGAAAAAGTGTCTGTGATRTAAGACACTTCTTTTTATCAATGTCTATCATATCCTCCATTTCTCTAAGGATATTTCCACCAAAAATAAATACGTCTGTGGACTAGATCTGTTCATTCATTCTGAGCAGGTCTTGACTTTTCAGATCTCCTGCCCAGTTGCACTGAGTCTCAAATAGCAACCTAGAGGTCTACAGTTTCCAACCATTTCCATGTTGCTGTGAGGAGATTCAGAAAAGRGGAAGGGAGGCCTTTGAGATGTGATGAGACTGCAGCTTCAGTGTTTGAGCACCAGCAGAACACACACACAGTCCTAATACTAAAAAGGCTTAGGCATGCAGGTTACAGCAACACACATGCAGAGAATCCCATTCTGCAAGCCAGTCCAAAGTCACCTTGGCAAAGACAAAGGTTCCTTCCTGGGAAAAGTTTACTTTCTCCCTTCTAGGGGCTCYATGCCATTGTCATCAGCCTGCATCAAACATGCAGCTATTTCATACTTCCTCCTGCAGATCCTTCTCAGTTTTATCACCTGTAGTGTGGTCAGGGCTCCACAAYTCCCCACTGTTTTAGCTCTTGCCAAATCTATGTGCAGTCCTTACAGATTTCCCAGGGTCACCGTTTAGCTCACAGCTACTATTGGCTCAACTGCAGAGATGTCTGTCTTTCCTGASTGGATGTTGGAGGATGGTGGAAGGACACGGGAGGCCTGCAGCCTCTTGAAATTGCCATTTTCAGGCCAAGCCAGTCGATAGGATGGGACTGTGGAGGGAAGCCTCTGTTCCRTGGGCCTGGGGGGTTTTCTGCACATGTTGAGCAGCGCCTTCAGCTCCGATCGGAAGCTGTCATTGAGCCAGCAGTAGATGAAGGGGTTGTAGCAGGTGCTGCTCATTGCAAACCAGTGGAAGGCGAAGTACAGGGCATTGTTGGTGTGGATGGTTTGGCTGGAGAGGAGAACAACATAGCAGTTCAAGGGGAACCAGCAAACTGCAAAAAGGATGACAACAAGCATCAGCATCTTGATGGTCTTCTTGTTCTTCTTGCGAAGGACATAGTACTGCTCACTGGTGACGTCCCCGATGAYGTTGCGCAGCCAGAGTTTCTTTGCCACTGTCACATAGGCAGCAGAGATGATCACAAGAGGTAGGACGTAGAGCAAAATGAAGGTTGTTAAATCAAGGTACTTCCAAAAGAGGTCGGCAGGCTCAGGGAAATCTGGCAGACACAGGCACCGGGTAACATCCTCACTGCAAATGGAGATGGGACAGGATGAGAGGCACACATGGCWGGGCACGGTGGGATAAGTACATCAGAAACAAGGAGGCAGGTGGGAGAGGGCTCCTGCCACAAAGACTGAAAAAATCCTCTGTGATGTCTGTCACAGCTGAGCAGAGCTCTGCTGTTCAAGGCTCTGAGCAATGGAGCAGTCAGTGAGCAATGTGATGATAACTTGTTATGGGCATTCATGACCTTATGATAATTTAATGAATTTCATCGATTTCATTACAAAATTTTCAGCTGCATATGAGCAGGTTTTTATTTTCTGTCCTTTGGCAAACAGGAACACAGTCTCTGCATGTATTAAGGATCTTTCCCTCATCAAAGCACTTATCAAATATTAAGGCTCTTGACAGCTGAGACAGATTTTTCTCATTTCCTGGGGCTAAAGAGTAGATTAAAGCCTGTCAGGTTTTAGTGGGGTTTTGTTTGTTTGTTTTGTTTCYATTTCTGGACTTCCCAAAAAGGTCACATTGGTATTTGGCATAAAATGTAAATGTATAGAGGTAACAGGTCAAAGCCAGGTCCTCTAACTTCTTAGCCTATTTCATGTGATTAGTGGGAATAAAGATAAAAYAATTAAAAATAGAAAGTACAGGATACCAGACATTGCAAAAGGAATCGGATGAAAATTATAGATAGATCCACATTTGGCTAACCTTGACATATGCTCAAGGCTTTCAATAGAATATATTAAAGTATGACTGCTCGGAGTTTGGCCTCCAGGGAGACTGTGAAGGAAAGCAAAGCACATCCTTACCTGTACTCAAAGGTAAAGAGCTTTTGGTAGATAGCATGTGGTAGGGAAAAGCAAGCTGCCATGATCCAGATTACAGAGATGTAGATAACACCTTTTCCAGCAGATATACGAGGTTTCAGCGGGTGCATTATAACCTGTTAAAATAAACCAAAATCCAGGGTTWTTACCTTTCTGGAAAGATTTATACATATTTTTTTTTTCATTCAATCTTCCAGCCTTAAATCTATTACTTAATATGAAAATTCAGCATGCAAGCAGTACGGTCATCACCCATCTCCCAATCACTGTAATCTGCACATGAAAACCTGATTTTTAACACCATGAAATATAGTTCAATTCAGATAGTGGTTCTACCCTTATATTTCAGTATTTTCATCTAGGGGAGAAAAACTGTATACCAGGAGGTGTTAATAAATGTTCATTACTGGGTTCAATTTCCTTAAAAGAAGAAAAAAAAAGAAAAAGAAAAAAAAAAGGATAAAGAGGAGAAAAAAGTCTCAAGCTCTTCAGTATAAGTGACTCAAAGAACCAAAGGGTTTGTGATTTAATCAGACCTCCATGGGAATGCTTCTGATACTCTGTGTATTTTCTCGAAGCTTACTAGCAGAAAATGCTAACTGTCAACTSTTTTGTGTGGTTATTGGGTGGCTCCAAGCTGATGATACCCAACTGTCCCCATTTTCGAGCCCATTATCAACAGCAAGCCACACTTCTGCTTGTGACAAACAMCACTGTGCTACAGTCAGATCTCCAGTATTCAGGAGATCCCAGAACATCAGGAGTGAGCTGACCAACTAACTGGGATGTCCCTTATTACCCTGGTGCTGGAAAAGCYACTGCAAAGGAGAGCTACTGGGCTATATACTGCATAAAAGCTCCCTTTACCCAGCTGGAAGGGACAGCAAGGTGATGGATACCTCCTACCTTGCTGTGGGCTTCACACTGTTCTTTACTCTGACAGTAAGAACTGCCCCCCTACCCTGTCAGCTCCTCATCCATCTYATGATTAGCTGAGAGCTCAAGGACTGGGATCATCCTTTCTCAGTTTACTTTGCCCTCTCAAGCTTTCCATCTCTCTGCTTCAGAGAGTTCTCACCTGGTGCCTGTCCACAGCAATGGCTGTAAGAGTCAAGGCAGAGACGTGGAGAGAGCAGTACTGTGCAAACCTACTGACATGGCACATCCCCTTCCCAAAGATCCAGGTACTGTTCACAAAACGAGCCTAAAATGAGAAGACCATTAGTTTTGTGCCCCCCACAACTACCTACAGATACACCTTCAGCCCACAATTCCTTGTGCTTTTAAAACACTATTAAGATAGCAGGTTCTTTGTATAATTGTATAGTTTTTTGGCTTCTGAACCCTGAAGAGGTAGGTTACTGCTGCTCAGTGTTCTGGCAATATTCTCCAGGAAAACACAGCAGCGCAGTACCAAGGATGTTCTGTTTTGTTTACAGCATATCCTTCTGCAGCCTAACCAAATTGAGTCAATACATTTGCTTTTCCTGTTAAGCCCTCTTAATGGGATAGGGTTGACCTGTACGTCTCACCTCACTTCAAGCAAACCACAGCTTTTCAACACAGCTTGTTAAATGATGATGAGCATTTATCTTTTTATCAAGAGGTTTATAGTATCACCTCAGAAACACTTTAGAAAAGGGAAGGTAAAAAAGATCAGATGCTATAAAGTACTAAGCAATCACTGCAAGGTTATTATTGTTCAAGTACTATCAGGGCCACGTTTAACAAGCAGGTAATTTCAGATCTTCARCTAGGTAATAGGAGTTAAAGAAATATAACACATGTGGACTTTTCCAAAGGCATTTCCAACAGCTATAATTTGGAATGGATAGATATCTGCAGAACCTCCACACACTGCCTTGAGCAGTACAAAGCAGAAAAAGCCATTGAAGTGCCTCTATAGCTCAGAGAAGTTGACTTCAGTCGTGGGGTAGATTGTGCTGGTGCATCCCCCCTCCCTCCCCATCCCTTCCCAGGCTGCACCATGGTCTGAGAAATGCTCAGGTGCTTCTTTTCCCTCAGGGGTGGATCATCCCAGGCATCTCTGCCCCTTCTTACCAGTGTGAAAGGTGTGTTGAGGAGCGTGATCATGATATCAGCTACAGCCAGGTTCACAATGAACAAGCTTGTGGCAGAGTGCACCCGCTTCGTCTTGATGACAACGTGACAGACCAGGACATTGCCGAAGAGGGAGAARACAATGATGAAGGAGTACGCCGCGATGAGCAGGGCTTTCACCGTGATGCTCTGCGACTCCGCTCCGTACCGGCTCCTCTCCACAAAGCTCCGCCAGTCGGCCAGGCTGTCATTRTCCCAGGAAAAGAAACCCGACACGTTCGGGACTGCAAAAGTCTTCTCCAGGCTCCCATTGAGGGACAATTTTCCTGGAGTCACGAAGGCTTTAACCAAGTWGGGGAGGGTGAGCCAGACGAAACAGGACAGCATCTCTGGAACGCCGCTCTTCTCCTCCAGTTCGGGAACAGCTCTTTGGCGAGAGCGGMGCTCACTCCGTGTGCCGGGAGAGCCGCTCTCCCCTCGCTCAGGAGCAGCAAACCCGGCAAAGAGCAGCAGGAGCGGGGCGATGCTCCCGCCTCCCGCAAAGTGCTTCTCTCCCGCTCAGCTCGCCGCTACTTTTGCTCCTTCAGCCAGCTTTATATCTCCTGGCGAGCTCCGAGCCGGGATCTTCTGCATCATTGGGCGGCATGACATTATTTGTTCTCTGACGTGCTGCTTTTCCACGCAGTTGCACTCCCCCGGGCGCTACTCCCAGGTAAATACAACGGTGAGAAAGGCAAAATCGGTCTCTTCAGAGGTCAGAATCCTTTTTCTCTACCAGCAACCCAGCTTACGCAAATTGCAATCTGTTTATACACCACCAGCCAGCTCTGCTTTCTCGCAGGACAGGTCAAATCTGAGCACTTTTACAGGTCTGGGAGGCAAGTTTCAGCCTATTTAACATCATGACACGAATAGAATAGAATAGAATAGAATAGAATAGAAGAATAGAATAGAATAGAATAGAATAGAATAGAATAGAATAGAATAGAATAGAATAGAATAACTATAAATAACAAGCTGGCTTATTGTACCTAACAATATTTTTTCAAAGACCTTTATTCTCAGAGAGACGTGGAATACTCAAGTTTTCCCTTGGCAGGCATTTTCTCTCAGCCAAGGGAATAAARGTCTGATGTGAAACTGCTTTCTAGGGCTTGTAGAAGTAGAGGTACTTACAAAGCTGTAATTACATAGGACAGAGGACAGGAACTGTCCCAGTCCAGTGTGCCCAGCAGCCAAAGCAAAAGGCATCTGTATGCTGGTCCCAAGAACTGATGAAATGGCAAGCATGTGTGTACCCTCTGCCTTCCCCCACAAAACACAGTAGGAAACAGAAAATCGGAGACCAAGAGCCACAAACCTTACACAGGAAGATGTGCCACTTCCCAAGTGCACATGTACAGCACTGCACCTCTGCTAGGGACAGAACTACTTGGGGGGTGTCAATCAAGCCCAGCCAGAGCTGGTTTTATACAAAAAATGCTTTATTTAATCATTAATTGACCGTTACCTGAAAAGCTAGCATTATAAGCTGGTCACTCACTGGTGAAAATAACTCTTCCAAAAGAGGGTTGTGATTGCCTCAGTGAACTGCCCCGGCTGCCATCTCTTCATGACTCTGCAGGAGTTGGACACAGCAGGACAAGCAGAATGAACAGCCCACAGTGCTGCTCTGCACACAGCTGTCAGAGCCTGTTTCTTCCACAAAATTGTCCAATTTGAGCTCTTTAGGCAATGTGCCTGTTTCAGAGAAAGCTTTCCAGTGAGCCTGCTGSAGCTCCTGAGGCGGCTGTCATCCCGAACATTCAGAGAGAAGAAATGTGTCCCAATCAGAAGAGCATCAGTTTCTAGCAGGGTGCCCTTGTGTATGTATTAGAGCTGCCATTGCCTTTGAAGACAAGACACATCCAGGAGAGCAGGATACCTTCTCACCTCCTAAGCCAGGCTGCTGGTAAGATGGGAATTTGCTTCCACTCATCTCAAGCCCACTCTCCTCTGAGCTGGATTCAGTGTCTTGTGATCCATAGGAGGTGGTCCAACCATGTAATGGGGAGGTCCACTCAAAATACCCACAGTGTCATGGAAAAAAGACCAGTGGAAGCTGTTATGTTTCTCCAGTGTTGGTGGTGTGCCTTTCTCAGCCTCACACCACCCTTCTCATTTGGTTTGTATTTAAGCACACTGTTTAAGCAGCTCAGCTACATGTGGTTGTCCCTAGAGAACAGGCTGCAGAATATTTGGCAGCTTGGTAGCTGCTCCTGCCACCTTCACCCTTGCTCCACAATCCCCAGCATCCTGACAGCAGCAGCAAAGAAGCAGCTGCAACGAACATCAGGATTTGGCACACTGAATGTGGTTTTTACAAAAGGTATTGTGAAACGATGCAATTTCTGAAGTGAAAAGTAATGTTTGAAATATATGGATGGATCATGAATTCAGGTAATAAAAAAATCATCAAAAACATCTGTGCAACAGCACTCTTAACAAGATTATAATGAAATAGAAAACAGTCCTGGTGGGAATAAAAAATTATAAGAATATTAAAAAGTCAGCTAGACATGCCAAAAAATTCAAAAAGCATTCAAAAAGAGGAATAAAGCCTTTTTGTCTTTTTAGAAACAGCAGAGTGTTTTTCTCCCTGCCCCCTGCTCCTGGGAATAATCTTTCACTACCATGGTTCTAATGAATTTTTCGAGCTTTGCTKAATTTTTGAGCTTTCCTGGTGCAGGGGAATTGAAGTTACATGAGTGAGAAGTGGTTTTTCAAAAACTATCCAGTGTGATCTCTAAGAAATAATGTTGATTTTCTGAGCATCTTACCCCCTTGTATAACCAATGACATTACTGATTAGGACAAGCATCTCTTTATAGTACAGTCTTTCTCCACACATCAGTTACATGTTTTCCCCTGAAGAAAAGGCTGCCATGTTTATCTTCCATACAAGCCAATTTTAACACAAAGCCACTGTGAATTTGGTAGCTGACTGGAAAAAAAAGTGAAAAGGTAGAAAGCTTTTGATATGRCTCCCTATTATTCTTACACCTGTGGCTAAAATCTTTGCCTAGGATGTGTGTGTAGCATCAAAATAGAGAGTTCCCTTTGGTACTTCTTTAGTTACAGAACTGAATTCATTCTCACATACTATGATGTTTAATAACAGTGCAATACKGGATTTAAGTTTTCTTGGTAGAGTTGAAAGCATTAAGAYATTTTACAGCCTCAATACTGAAACYTGTATTCTTGTGGWGTCTAAATTCAGAGTTTTCAATTGTATTCATAGAAAATTGCAAGTAAGATCAAGTTRCACTGTGCTGAGACCGTGTCCATATTCATAACTATGTACTACTGTAAATCTACTTCTCCACAAAATTAAAACCAAAGAGATGGAGTTTTATAGAAAAGATATAACTGTCTTTTTTATTGTCATCCCAAAAAGAAAACAGGATCTTAGAGTTTTAGAAAGAACTTGCACTTTCAGGCAAGAGTTTTAGAAAGAACTTGCACTTTCAGGCAGTATTTCAGAATATCACACCCTCTAGTCTAGCGCTTCAAGCAATGTTAACAGAAAAATTATACCCAATTTGGTGCTGCTGGGAACAAAAAACCCAAACCATTTCACAGAAGTGAAAATGGAAGACAAGCCATCATTTACAGAGAAATATCATAGAGAGAGCCTTGCAAACTGCTCCCCATTTTCTTCACAAACTTCCATAGTCTCTCTTGCATGGTGAGCCAGAAATCACTTAGTTCTTCTTGATGTAGCAGGGCTCATGAATGGATCATCCTGCAATTTGCAAAGAGATACACATTACTAAAACTAGAAGGCATTCCAAGTCACAAAAAGGCAAAACTACCTTTAGATTAAACTAGAAAGCCATGTTTTCTGACAGACTTGTTTTTGTTGGTTTTGATATGAAAATCAATCATCTATTGATTTGAAAGTCCACAAATATGTAGAGAACAGAAGTTTATGTCAATATGACCAGAATAGCTACTTTGGAATAACAATCTGTATTTTAGTTGCTAATCACAATGAGCAGCCCATACCTCAATAAAAYTATGTCCATAGGCACATCACACATCACAATTTACTGAGAACTGCATGAATCAAAAATACTGTTTCTCTATGCATATTCAAGCCAACACAGAGTTTTTTATTTCAGGTACAAGAAGAGATAGCACAGTGTGGGGAAGGGACAAGAATGTAGTATTTTCTCTAAGTGGTCAACATCTGACATTGTTAAGGAATGGATTCTGACCATGCATGACAGCCTGTGAAAACAAACTGCACCGTGCCTGACAGAATATAGTCTATTCTATTCAGTGCAAAACTGTGCAAAAAGTTCTACTTGTTTAATTGTGGAAGAAAACATTTCCTAGCAGTTCAAAGGTGTATTGAAAGAACAGACACATTGGACTTGAAAACAGTGTTTTAATTTTTTTAAAAGTGTACTTACATGATTTGCAATAATAAAACAGTAAAGTGCACTGGAAAAAAGCCATTTCTAGATGAAAAAAAAAAATCTTCCTTTTTACAAGAATAAAATTCATAATCAAATGAATGGCTATAGCCAAGCACTAGAAGAGATTATAATTACTTTCTCTCCCAGGCAATTTCAGGTCCACACCTCAGTAATGACAATTTGCTGATTAAAAATTGAAGGGAAAAAGGGTTGGATATTTCCCTGAGTTAGCTTCTAAGTTTACCTGCGTAATTATCAAAAATAATTATAGCTGGTTGCAATAATCTAGCTCTGTTAGTGAAAAAAATAATAAATTCAATTTTGATCTGAAATGCTTTACTCAAATAGCCAGAAAACAGTAAGCTACAGAAACTTGCGTGAAATAAAACTACAGAATACTGTATACCGTACCTCATCTGACTCAAAATCAACTCCTCTAGATGCCTGGCTTTGTGAACCTCTTTTACTAAGTGAAGATGTAGTTGTCGACCTTGAAACAGACGAGAAAAAAAATGAGGTCAGCATGTTCTCAGTTACCAGACATTCCAATAACTTCCCTTTTAACTTAGAGTTGGATCACTGATACACAGAGAAAAAAAAATAAATAGAAATAAGAGTAAGTACAACAACACCACAAATTCTTAAAACAACATATTAATACTAAAGTTCTGATCAAGTGTACCTCAATCAGTACTCTATTTTTCTTGTTATGGAAAGATAATCCACATTAACAAGAAAATATTGATATAAGTTCTCTCAGCAGTGTTATGACTTTCCTAAAAAYCTGGTAGTCAATCAAATCCTTGGACTCTGCTGATTGCCAGTCAGAAATAAGGCACTCATGGCTGCATTCACGAAGCAAACATACTGACCTTTGATTTGCTTTGGAAGAAGGAGGAACAAAAGAACTATCTTCTGGATCAGAATCAACATCTATAATATCCTGAAAAAAAAAGTATAAAGTTTTTCCACAGAATTTATTCTTACAGAGAGAGTGCRTAATGTTTCACTACTATAGCACAGAGCCTTTGGGGTTTTTTCCAACTATACACCTATTTAGAATAATATACACTTGAGAGGCCTCCAGACTGGAACTGTAMAAATATGCAAATACAGCCCAAGTTTATTTTTCACATCTTTGATCTTGAAGAACCCACCAAAACATTCTTGTATATACATCTCCTAACTTAGACTATGGTCATAAATAAAACATGGTTTTCTCAAACACTGTAACAAAAAAGGATACAAAAGGTCAACAAATTAGCATGCAGAAACTTAATGCTGGAACTGATATCCGGGGAACACCTGCTGATTTAGGCTAACATTTTGACCAGTATTTACTTTTCAAATCAACAGTAAAAGGCAGCACAACTTCACTCATCCAAGAAGCTGCTTACCTCAGAGTAAGACTGGAATGAACTTAAAGAACGGTCTGCTTTTGTAGACCTAAAAGCTGGAATAAAACATACATAATATTTTTAAAATRCTCACACAATTAAACACAAACAACATTATAGAGTTCTTTTTATTTGAGACCTGCCTAGCATGCATTTCTACTACAAAATACTCTGTAAAACAAATAAAACCAAAACATAAATTAAGCCTTTGCTGGAATCTGTCAACCCAGGGATATAACCCTCTGTGCAGCTGCAGTGCATCCCAGTCTGGCTGAAAAACCATCAGTAACGTTGGTGAAGAGGAAGCGAAAAGTATTACTGTAACTGAAATTCCTTTATATCTAACAGGCTAAATATGAACACATCTGCTAAAATTCATTTCTCTGTAATATTTCAGGTCATTTGCTGACCAATTTAAAATTAAGGTAAATCTGCTGATAAATTTAAAATTCCTACCTTGGGGTATTTTGTGTGGAATTTATGTGTAGATTTGTGAGCAATTTTTTTTCTTTAATACTCAGATTTCCTATGCTGTTTCCTCAGTGCCTGTTTTCTATAGCAAGGAATAGTTACTCTCACATATGTAGGCTGCTTAAAGATAAGTTTTTCTTCCTCAGTAAAAACTGGCATTTCTAAAACTTGCTACAACATGAGACTAAATGGATTGCATTAAAGCTTACTAACTTGTAAGCATCAGTCAAATTTAACTTTTTATCCCCTAAGGAATATTGTGCATACAAGGTTTTTAAGTCACATTCTTTCTATGCTTATTCCTTAAGTAATATGTTTCCTATTTCTAGTTCTAGTTCCTAACACATTTCATTTTACTCCATGACAGAAGAATATCACTATTCTTTTCCTCCTTTCTCTGTCATCACTGTTGGTTATTGTACTTCATTAGAGCTCAAAAAATCTCTCACAGATGAACTGGACTAATAGAAACAAATGCAATTACGGCACTTCATCATGAAACAAACATCTTCATTACAATTTGAGAGAGCAGATTAGAATAATGGAGAGATCACAGGCCTACCATCCATGATGGTCATATTCTTGGCAGGCACAGATACAGGCTTGTAGGATCTACTGCTAGAAGTTGACTCTTGGCTAGTGGTTCCTGTAGAGACAACAAACAAAATGCAAATCTGTTCAGTTGTTACTTTTTTTTTTCTCTTTAGTCTATCATTACTGAGTGGGAAGTAATTTAAAAAAAATCTACAATCCTCTTTATTCCTCACATTCTTCCTTGAAACAATGCCCTTCCTTACCRTGCAGAAGAATTGCTCTGGGTCAAAGACAGACACAACCTCTTCACACACAGGGCCCTGCTCTGATGGGATCACAACAGTATTGGAGCACAGGCTCACAGAACTAGTTTAAAAGCACTAACCAAATCAGGCTCAAGATGACAGCCTTTGTTTCAACTTATCCTGCTCTGAGATGTTTGGGCATATTACTGAGACAACTCAAAGGACTACATTGTGGCAAGATCTCATCTTCTCTATTTAATTTATATATATATACATATATATATATATATATATATATACACACATATATATGTGCGTATATATATTTGCTTATATATATATTTATATTAATATATAATGGAAATTCATTTATAATGGAAGTAACCACAGTAAAGTGTATAGTCATAGTCAAGGAGCTATTTAACTAATTTTGCTCAGGAAATATTCCCCACCTTTTCAGTCACTAGAAACATTAATGAATCTGGTAAATTACATTAGGATAGAGACAATCTGTACCTCCTCTTTATCGTGATCAAATGCATTACTKTTACCAGTGACAAAAGTTTATCCATGCATTTCATTGTACAGACCTTCCCAATAATGCACCTTTTAGAAGTCTATTATGTTTTCATAGTAGGGARGCAAGACATTTTTCTTTCAATCACACTGAAAAAGTCACAACTTAAGCCTTGTAAGAAGGTCAACTGTATGCGATAGGATACCACAAGTATTTGAGAAGAGTTTTTTTCCAGTAGGAGTCCTTAATCAGCAAATTTCCACTTGACAGAAGCATTAGAAGAGAGTCACCTTTTAAAGAAAAACAAGTCAGGAACTGTGGTACAAAGAATGTGAAGCTTTTCTTACCTCTTCCTCTTCGAGACGAAGCTCTTGTTGTTGAATTTTGTCCTCTTGCACCTCTTGCCCTACCTCTTGCCCGACCCCTTCCTCGGCTCTGTGTTGAAGAAAGGCCATCACTTGGATTACAAACACCCATCATCTCCATATCCATGGAATCTTCATCACTGGAGGCTGCAACAAGAACTTCATCCTCCGATCTGTGGGCTCTGGCCCTGAGCATTGCCTGCAATAGAACAGTAAGCATTATAGGAAAAAAATCTTAAATGACGAAACGCACCACTCTTAAATCTTAGTTGYGTATAATAAATACGTAATATAACTAAAAATAAAAATCCATAGTTCTAAACTGGTGAGACTTAGAAGATCTAAATCTGGTGTTATGGAAGGTGAGGACATTTTGGTGGAGGTGAAAATACTTCATCTATTTAATTAGATGTGTCCATATACAATAATTAGCTAAGMTTTGAAACAGAATGGAGCTTGCTARTGTGACACTTTGTTGGTGGAGTTTGGTGAAACAGCTCAAGTCATCCTGTGTCAGCTACATACATCTACTTACAGAAAGTACCCTCTGGGCTCTGCTGACTTGAACTTTATTGATGACAGTGGATGTTTAAGACAACAAGTTCACATGAAGATATCCCAGATTAGGAGAAATKAATCTCATCCTAATTTTTCCTTTTCTCAAAACTTCATTCCAGTCTGACATAACTTGCAAAGACAAAGRAGCACCCATGCTATCAGTAGTTGGCAATTCTCATTGCATGAGAATGCAATTAAGGTATGAATATCCGGGACATCCAAGTCTCTAAGATTTAAGATTGTTGATAAGGACACAGTACCTAAATGCTTACCAATACTCCCAATTTGTTCCTGTAATATCACTCAATACATACAGACCTGCTGGTCTAACCTCAGTTAAAAGCAAGAACAAATGAACATTCAGGTTCACTAATTTGYACAAGAGATCTCAAAAGCCAAATCAAGCACTAGCTTAGGTAAATATTATCCCAACAAAGATTTAAAATAGACTTAACTAAGCTTTAAAGTCAGACAGGCRCTTTTTGGCAAGGACAGTCCTGAAGTATTGCTGAAGATTGCTAAATGACTGCATTTATATGCAGAAGTCACCATTCCGTTTTTCAGCCTAAGTTCAAAATTCAGAGGAATTACCTCACGGACTTCCTTATCCTCTTCTTCAGTATTCTTTTTTCTACTCTCCCTGAATTTTCGCACCTGAATAAAAAAAACAGTTCCCATCAAAATAATATTTCATGCCAAACAAAAATCAAAATGCAGAAAAGTGTGAAGCTTTAATCACTGAATCATTAAACTCATGTGAGAAGTGAAGAGTGCAAGAATAACTGAACAGTCTGTTTAGAGCCCTTTCATGTTGTTATATGGTTTAAGAATTGCACATTCTGTTAATAACTGGARCTACATCAATGGGGAGAAAAAAGCTTGGGACGGGATGAAGAAAATGATGTGTTTAAGAGAAAGACAGTATATATAATTTTTAAAATATGGGACATTGAAATATAAATAAATGGAAAAAAGGGTAGAGATGAAAAAGCAAGATAAAAAATAACTATATAAGAAGTGACAATCCAGGACATGCAAAACTAAGGAAGCTCAACTTGACAAATACAGAAAAAGATAGGAGGCACAACAGAAAGAAAATATTAGCTGTAGAGACAAAGAAAAAAACACCCCAAAGTGTGCCTACAGGCACAGATTATTTATGGTCTCTTCCAACCGCTCATGAATTAMAGCAATCAGTAAGAAAACAGGTAAATGCAAGCTTTCTTCCTCACAAATTAATCTTTACACAGTGCACAGATAAGCTGCAGWACTCCTACAATACTTGAATATTACAGCTGAATACATGGGAAGTTCAACATGTTGACAATCTGTCAAGGATTACTCAATACACATAAACCAGGCTTGTCTTTGGAATACCCTGAACTGCAGGCAGYTAGAAGCAAGTAGAGCACCTTCATGCTTGTCCCATCCTTGTACTCTTCCCTAAACCAATACGAAAAGGATAAGAAGAGATTGTATTTACCATCTTCCTCACAACAGTGGTAAAAATATTAGATCTTTTCCTATGCATGTGTGTGCAACCTAAATCCCGTTTYCAATACAAGTTTTGAAACCATGTATTTAAAACTTCATCATTATGAATATTAATTATTCATTTATTAATTGCAGAAAATKACTAGAGGCACGTGTTGCCCATGCTCCACACACAGGCAAATCTATTAAACCATGTTTGAGCACTGACTTTTCTACTGTCTCAACCTCTCTTGGGGAATCAACATTAACAGAATATTACCTCCTCATCTATTTTTTCTTCCTCTGCTTCAGTGCGACGCTCCTTGAGAAACCTCTGYGTTTTTTCTAGTTGAAATTTCACCAGCTCTTCTATGGCATCTTTTTCCTCTTTGTCCACAAACTCTTGCACCGCTTCTCCCATTCCTCTTTCAGTTAGAAGTGAAAGCTGTACTTTCTTTAGAATAGGGGAAAATAATTCATTAAGAAGCATCTGCCATTAGAGAAAGCAAGCAATATTCCAGCTGCTTCAGATAAATATTACATTAAGTTGGTTGCAAAAACAGTAATGTGCACTGAATATTTCAACCAGAGAAAAGCACAGCAGTAAGCAAATGTTACTTGTCATAAACCAGTTACAACCCTTTGCTACTAGCATGTCACACATACTTTACAGAATATTTTCAAACTAGTCAAAGCAAAAGGCTTTATAAACAGTAAAGAAACTACAATGCTAGTAATATCTAGAATAAAAACTTCCATGAAATAATGCTACCCAGAGGAATAAACTTTCTAGCTATTATAAAATAAAATAAGATTAACAAAAGAATATGATTTATGCTGTCCTAATACTGACACCTCACATGTGTCTAAGGTTAGGCAGGATGATGTAATTTGAAGGATYTTCACCTCAAGAATTCTTGTCCTAAAGACTTTCCACAAATCATGTTCTGAAGTAGCTTCTGCAAGTTGAGTTTGATCAACTAGACCAAGTATTTGGGCACCTGGCTCTATGATTATTTTTTTATCTCTGAGATGCTACTGCCCTGCTGTTGGGAAAGGGAAATACACTAGATTTAACAACAGGGTGGAAGAAAGCAAATTATTGGGAGGTGTCTCTTCCTTTTCCCTGCTCTGCTATAAAGAAAATGTGTAAATGCACTACAGCTGAGGACACAAACTGCAAAGTGAGCCCAGATCAGCTGATAATGTAAATGCTACAGTCTCACACTGGACCTATAGTAAATTATGCTGCCTCATGTTTTCCTCCTGTATCGGGGTTCAAGACACATCACTTAGTACAGGGCAGATACTACAAGTCCACATGTGAAGTGATTATGTTCTCAAACCTGTGTGTGTTCACACAACCTACACACAACAGTTACTTGTTAATCTAAGACACACACTTCATGCGGTAATTCTCATACAGTTACAAGGGAAATAAATTCACTTCTTGGTCAATGTCAGAGTCTTTTCATGGCACTCTGCTTTTATTAAGAATTCAAAAAAAAGATAAAAATATGATATTGCATTAAAAAGGAAAATCATAAAAGGTAGAAAAATACCTTTTCTGCTGTCTGGAAATACTGCTTTACAAGGTCTTCCACTCTCAATGTCATTCCTTCAGTGGGTCTGCTAACCAATTTTCCAAAATTAAGGTCAATGTCTAGAAAAGAAAAGCACAGTGGCATCATCCACACTTGCAGCTTTTAATTATTATCATCCCACTGACAGTAGCARGAAAAAAGGTTAATGCAGGCCTTGTAAGAACTGTGATCCCTTTTATATGTAAAGATTTTCCTTCTTTTTAGAGTCTATTGCCTCAAAACACAGGAAAACATAATAGAAGCGAGAACTGTGCAACCTCACCTCTGGCAGATTTTATAACGAGTTCTTTTAASTAACGTATGTCTGGAGCTATATATTGAACACTATGTCCTGAAGGTTATTATAAATGAACTCTAGAAGATCACAAATGGAAGAAAATCAAAGGAGCCATCAAAGCACAAAAGTTTTTTGTAAGTAACCCATTTACTAGAGAAGAAATTTTCCTCCAAAGCATGCTGACCGATTTTCAATAGAAAATGCTCACAGTTCATCCCCCATTCTCAGGCAGCAAGGTAGGAATGGCAGTAGAATGAGAGCAATAATCATCTGAGGTTAGCACATGCCACACAAAGTCACATAAAGTGACTACAGACTGCTTTAAGACATCTGCCACATGAAAGCATGAAACACTGCTTGTTAGCGGCATTATATAAGCAGCTACAACAAAAGAAACATCTTCTGAATTCCTGAAGTCAACATCATCTGTACTGAACCACAATGTGCCCATGTACTGAAAGCATTGAGTGCTTCATTAGTCACTGCACTTGTATTAGAGGTTGTCTAAAAGAGCAATGCAAAAGCCACATTATTTTTATATTCCCTTCCTGAAGCTGAGATGCACATTAAATAGGAAAAGTAAAATGCATTGGTGAAACATTGTGACAGACATGGTATCTCCAGTGTATTCTGAAAATGTTAATGAGATTTCATAACTATGAAAAAAGAAAATCAAAGCAAAATAAACCAAGATCAATACAGCATCATTTTAAAAACACCCCAGTAAAAGCAGTTTTTATTCACAAAACAACGTTTTGAACTTCATAGAACTGACAGCATTTTTAAAAACTGTCACTGGAATTRGATGATGCCCTTACAATGCACTACTGTGAACTGGTGAGAGTTTTTTAGYGTATTATATGTATTGCTGTAAGCAACTCAATAAGGTTTGAGGCCAAAAAAAGAAGGAACTGTTAATGAATAACTGTCATAAGATGCCATGCTGAATACYAGAGYTTTAGATAAACCTAGAAATWGAAGAGCAATAATTGTGCAATAGAYACACTCAAATACAACAATGCATCTTTACTCCTCCTGTAACACATTAAATGTTAGACACCAAGCAAGTGCTGGGAAACAAAATAAAGAAAGAAGAATGAAAACAAAGGCAAGCCAATGTTTCCTCCCCTCATAGTTACCTTTTTTCTCTTTTTGTCCACGATGCCTGAAAAAGTGTATGATGTCTTTTGGGTTAGCCACYCTATGCATATACTTCTGGCTGAAACGATAGATACTGAATGGTTCAAAGCCACCTGCATAATCAACCTAGAGAAGAAAGGATAAATTTAATTATGAAACAAAGAGAAATGCAGAAGCCACACAAATCAAAATGAATTTGTTCCACTTTAAAAGAAAAAATCAGAAGAAATAAGTCAATCCAAAATTAATGCAGAATAATTAATGGTTAATAACTGCTAATGATAATATTGAAAGAATAGCTAATAACAGCTCAGATTTAAAACTTGCTCCTAATTTGTTTAATTTACTAGCCTTCAGAAAGATAGGTTAGAAATACACACAGGATGGTATGACTTAAAAAAAGCTCACAGAAAACAGTCACTTTCGATGCCCTTACTCAGACCAGCAGTGAAGTAATTTATGACCAATCTGATCCTTAACCWTAGAGTACTAGTTACACCATAGGTAAACAGAAGTATGGTAGAAGGTGTTTTATATTTGCCTGTACACCGCAAAAGAATTTATATATGATGTGTTTACACAAAAARCATGACTTTGCTTTGCGACTTTTCACAGCGACCTTTAAAAACAGAGCAAYCCAAGCTGAACAATTTCTTACTCTTAATCTTATGATAGGCTTCTCTGGCTGGTGTGGATTTCCCAAGCGTTCTCTTTCTGCATTATCCAGCATCAATTCCACCTGTGAAGGAGAATTAGAAATTTAGTTCCARTTTGTTCTCTTACAGATGCCTGACCATTTCAAGCCTAACTTAAAATACATTGCAAGAGGAGCAATCAAAATAAATAATTATAGAATGTGCTTTTGTTCCAGAACACACATGTATCAGTATCCAGCCAAAWGCCATTAAGAATGACTCAGAAAAACATGACAGTGAAAGGTTTATCCTTGGATACAATGCAGTCCAGCAGTATCCACACCACTGATCACACACATTTTACAGCCGCCTATGCTTCGCTAAATTTCTAGTTCTAGGGAAAAGCAGGAAAAGACTTAAAAAAACCTAAGAATTAAGCAATTAATAAACTTGCTGAGTTACTTCTGCCACTTCAACTGCACGGCTGAGCTCTCAGGGTTTAAGTCAATGTATTTATCCTGGTTCCAAAGTGCACATATCAAACACTGCCTCACTCTTAGGCACAAGTTTTTGTACAAAGATRAAATGGACACCCAAAAAGCAGTTCCACTCTACTTTAACAGGTCAATCCCAATCAAGGAATCTGCAAGTCAAGGTTGCAGAGTGAATAGCCTAGGATTATCTTCCTATGGAAAAACTGCCTAAATCCGTCTGAAGTAAAATGGGGTAAGACACACCACCTCAAGTAATATGGGGTARGACATAAGATTTCTCATCTTCCACTCTCAAAACCAGTCAAAGATCCCATCCCCTGTCCACACACTGTTATTCATGAACTGTTAGCATCACATATTACCTTTTCCATGCAGAATGCCTGTATTGCCTGAGTAACATTAGGATTGTCAGGATTAAAAAGATCTGGATGATCAGCTAGAACAACATCCTCTATATGGAACGTTCGCACTGTCTCTAGAGCAATCTTCTCCATTTTCATTTTTTTCCCTTTAACATGCAGCAAACCAATGTGTCTAGAAGGAGAAAGGTAACTTACTAGAAGATAAGCTTAAGAGAACTAYGGTATAAAGATTTGTTTTAAATTCATGTTTACTTTTCAGGGACAAAATTTTAAAAGCTATAGGAAGATCTGTACTTCAAGGCTGGCCCTGCCAAAATTCAATTTTATTATATTTAGATTGTGCTTGCTCCATATACAAGCAGTTGCCCTCAGTCCTGGCATTCCAATTTATCAGGATATAACACCTCTTAGATAAGTTTCATGTGTTTCAAGTGTTAGACTAAACTGTAACCAAAACAAAAGTTATACCAGGCACTCATTCCATCTATTTTGCTTATGTCACACTCTTGAAGCCAATGCAGCCAATAATACAAGTATTTTCATACTTTATACAAGTATTTTTCTGTTCTCAACACAACACTTGAGACATGTAAGACAAGGGATAAACAAGAACARAAGAAAAGCTCACACACTTTTTTACAGCTTCTCCAGGGGACAGAGATGTCACCACTGAACTTCCYGGCTGAGAAATATAGAAACGTTGCTGTTCATTTTGGAACGGAGCTATTTTGCATTCATGTTCATGACCCCACACAACMAGATCAATAAAGTCATCTAAAAACTGCTCTGGAATGTAGTTGGTAGCTCCATGCTTGCTCCTGTTCAAGAGAAGAGAAAAACAATGGCTGGGCAAGGGGAGAGCGAAGCAGGAGAAAAACATCTGTGTCATTTAAAATTATACAGGAACTCCAGCAGTAATTATCTGGATCTCACTTTTCTTCTTACTTAGCTTGCAAGACTAGTTTTTTCCTACATAAATGCTTCCATCGCACCTCATGGACATTGTTTTCAGTTGGATTTTGTTTTTAAATGGTGGGGTAAAACCCACTGACTTAAAYAGACACGGGACATGCCATCGCCAATCCTCTTCCAGAAGACACAGGAGATGGGGGGAGTGAGTTCCTTCAACCTACTGGACAGACATCCATATACMGGGTTATCTGAGCTGTACTTGTTTACATCTGCCTCACCATTATTTGAACATAAGGATTGCCCTTTTCTTCGGGAAAAATCAGRAGAAAGTATTTGGAAAAGAACTTTGCCTGTTCCTACTACCACTGCTGGGAGAAGCCTGTAGGCAGAGAGAACACATTGCCTATCTGTAAAGCACAGCAAGGCAAGGGAAGATGGGGTACTCACTGAACTATGGTTCAAATAAGGATAGAAAATACCATATGAAGTCTGATGTTCTCCCAGCTTCAACAAACAGAAAGGACTTAATCATATGCATATTACACTACAAACTCTGCACTCCCCTAACTAAAAAAGTTTGGGAAGAGATTTTCCAACTCTTCTAACTCATTKGTTTCAAACCCCTTCCTTTACAATTCTYCTCCGAAAAKAGCTGTAAAACAWYGTTTTCACTTGTGAAAATCTTAAGRAACCAGCTACTCACAAGAAGCATTAACTAACACACTTGCTCACCTATCCGTTTCCAGGCAGTTTAACGAAGTAAGATAGTAAGTCACTGTAATTCATTCAACTGTTACCTATTTTGATGAATCACAAACAAGTTAAACCAACTATCTTCATCTTCCTTTGGTCTCAGCATGGTCACTTGCTTATTGACAAACATACGATACAACCTCTCATCTGGAATGGATCCTTAAGTGGACAAATAAAAAAAGTCAGATTATTTTCTTGATGTTTTTAACCAGGGAAAATACCCCAAACCATCTACAGCCAGCATTCATGATGCATTTCAATAAATCCCATATGGAGTTTCCATATTTTGTATAAGAACAATTGCTCTCTAAMTCAGATAAAGTCAAAAAGGCATATATAATCCTGGCACAAGCTCAAAGAAAGATGTCATGAACATTCAGCAACACCGGTACATTAGAAAGTTCTTGCATTTCTCAGTAACCATTTTGTTATTGAAAACTTTTGTATTGTGGTATTAGAACATACTACTAACCCTTCAAACAYCTAGCAAGCTTCCAAAGTATCTCATTGAACACACAAAATCATGGCCAACTAGGACGTAATTTATATCTAAGAAAGTTGCTTGGAATTAAGTTTAAACACTCATGATTGGACAAAAAGTAAGGGAGTAGAAATAAGATCTTAACTGTTAACCTCTCTAGACAGAAAACAGTCAAAAATAATCACCCTAAGAAGTGAGGGTAGAGGAGAATTCAGTGAAGAAAATACAAAGGAAAAAGTTGAAAACCTAAACCTATCACAGCACAACTTTAAAGTATGAAACTCTTAAGTTTCTTTAAAGAAACTGATAATCATGGCAGATGTTATTTATGAACCACTTCAGACAGATATGTAAGACATGYTTCTGCTCAGATAGCTTATGCTTTTAAATACAACCAAAATGGTACAYGAACATAGAGTGGGTAAATTTTACCTCAGCAGGAGAAAGTAACCTTAATACACACATAAAAGAGAGAATTTAAAAGTGTGATTGCTCTGACTTGATACACAAGGCACTATCTATGGTTAACTTGAGCAGGGTTCATTTAAGACCAATAAAAGTACAAAAGTCAGGTTATTGAAGGATTTATTCTAAGGAAAAAAAAAGCAAAACCTCCCCTGAAAGCCAGTGACACAGAGCAAGAGGAGAAACCTGATGCTGTCACAGAACTGAAATACTTTAATTTAGAATTACATAGACCTTCATGTTTGTTGCAGCCTTATATGTTTGTTCCAACTTTATTTAGACCTACTGAGTTTCAGTTACACATAATCAAACCAGTCACACACAGTCTGGCAGACTAATACTTACCCAAGCCATACAGAGCAATTTTTGTTCTGCCTTTACGCAATAAAATGGGACTAATAGCTATTTTCTCCACAGAAGTTGAACGTCCAAAGTGGTTCACCAATCCTGCACAGCTTAAAATATCCAATGCACACAGTGCATCTGCCTACAAAAAATATTAAGAAACAAATATAAAACTTTGAACAGAATATTTACTCTTTAATGCCTAAGTGAAAGTCTCAAAAGCAAGTGAGAATATCTTTCCTTAATTAACTTCTGCTGGTGAAAACCCCATCACCTATAATTAGGGGTTTTATTAATACKCAAGAGTACAGAAGCAAATCCCTTTTCCTTACAAGTCATACTTCACTTGAACAATGTGCAATTAAACATAAAATCATTYAGAAAATCAAAAATAGAAGAAACCACCCAACCAGCCAGTCTCTACCTCATAAAAAGTTCAAAGCTAAACTGCTGCTAAAACAYTCATCTCCATGATACACTGCTATTTGGTATAAAACGTAAAATTATGAATTCAACATAAGCATTTTAATGCTTTCTGAATGTCCTTTTCCTGCTTGCTTTTAGTAGCTTCTTTTTAAGCTATCATTTCACTATTATTACATTATCTTCCTTGAAAATGCATGATTCATATCCATTACATATGCACAAATCAAAATATCAAAATTCTCCTTCTTTAAGCAAAAARCTTTCAGCCTCTACAGACAGAATGKTTTAGAAACTTTCTGAAAAACTGCTACTTCTTGGCATGAAAAGTGATTGTTCTCACTGACAGAAACCTACATAATTTAAGAAATTACACATAGTTCATATGGATCTTTTAACTTCTTTCCATTTGCTTTTTAATATCACACTTAACACTTAACCTGTTGTCACTTATTAACAGAATTCCTAAATATACACAAAATATTTACACAAAGAGTGGAGCAGCTGACTAAAACTAGAATGATTTCCCAAAAGTGTATTTCTATACAAGTCTCTACTTTTATATCTTTGTAATGCAACAGTACAATTATGATAATAATTACCCCTGTGGGATCATCATGATTGCCATGAATGCTAAAAACTGGAATAGAAATGTTGAGATTTTCATCCTGATAATTYACCCATGGAAACCTGAACAAGAAGAAAAATAAAGTTAAAACATACCTGCAAATTTGTGTATGATTCTCAATATTCTCTTTAAATTAACACCATCACAAATAGATCATGGCCACAGCACAAATGAGTATTAAGTGTCTATGAGTAAGCTTAAGCTGCACAGAAAAGAAGATTCTTACTCATGGACTACAATGGCACTTCCCACTGGGAATAAGGTAGTAAAAAAAGGGTTTTTTTTGAACAATCCTATGAAAAGCATTGCATTACAAATTGTGTGGTAGCAGTGGATTAGGCTGTGTAACTTTTGCTTACACAAAAGGAACTTCTTTTACCACAACAACTCATGTGAATTGGTTTACTTGTATTGTACTTGCAGAACAGAAATTATACATCACACAAATATATCAAGAGTCACAACACATTCAAAATTTTTTCAAAATAYTG
The DNA here is from genome assembly GCF_030028575.1 of Malurus melanocephalus. Lineage (NCBI taxonomy): Eukaryota > Metazoa > Chordata > Aves > Passeriformes > Maluridae > Malurus > Malurus melanocephalus. The sequence continues at coordinate 1,232,165 of NW_026623445.1, read as the reverse complement.
TACACATTCCTTTACAGAATTAGATGACAGGCAAAGTTATTCTGTAAACTGTCCCATGCAGACAGGCCTGAAAGTTCCAGTTATGGAGGATATAAATTAAAAATCACAACACACTCATCCAATACACAAACCAAGTCTTACATGATAATCTAGTTATTGATTACTTACTTGCTGTAATGAAAATTAACTGCCTGATCACTCAAAATTTCAAACTGAACAGGACGATCACCCATGCAGTATTTTCTTAGTGACTCCAAACAAGAGTGTACTGTTTTYCTGGAGGGTTTGTTGTCGTGAAAAAGGTCCCCACCTAATAAAACAAAGTCCACCTGCATGTAACAGAAAGCTTTATTATTTTAATACAACATTTTGTATYACCTTGAAAGACTTCTAGGCAAATTGTTTAAATTATTTCTTCTAGGGAGTTCCAAATATTTTCTCATATATGAGGAATTATACTTCTGGGTAAAAGCAGTTAGTAGTAGCAGAAACAATATTGAACTTCCTCATAAAAAAAAAAGAGGAAATTTTTAATTAAAACAAAATCAAACCCAGAAAGACTCATTCATAAAGAGCCATAGGAGAAAACACCTGAAAGTGGTTAAAAAAAAATGATTAGTGTACTATTGTAATAAGGGTCTCCAAATTGGCATCCTAATATTTTTTGACAGGCATGAAAAGCTACATTATTTTTTCATTGCTGCACTACCTAGTGGGAAGAAATTAGTAGCTATCACCACATTATTTTGAGAAGGTACTAGTTGCAGTTTCTGCATATATTGTATGTATTTAGCTTTTGGAAAAGCATTAGGAGAAACCTCTTCAAAATTACAAAGAACCTGACAAACATCCAGTCCTTAAAAACAGAATAATAGAATTGTTTAGATTGGAAAATACTCTAAGCCCATCAAGCCCAGATGTTAACCCAGCACTGCCAAGTCCAACACGAACTATGTCCCTAAATGCCACATCTTTCAAATACCTCCAGGGATAGTGACTCCATCACTCTCCCAGGCAGCTTGTTCCAGAACCTGACAAGTCTTTCAGGGAGGAAATCTTTCCTAATGTGCAATCTAAATCTCTTCTGGTGCAACTTGAGGTCATTTTCTCTTGTCCTATCACTTGTTTCTTGGGAGAGAAGTCTGATCCCCACCTGGCTACACTCTCCACTCTCCATTCAGGCAGTTGTAGAGATCAATAAAGTCCAATCCTGAGCCTCCTTTTCTCCAGGGTATACATCCCCAGCTCCCTCAGCCACTCCTCATCACACCTGTGCTCCAGGCCCTTTCCAGCTCCATTGCCCTGCTCTGGAAAAACTCCAGCCCCTCAACAACATTCTTGCCATGAGAGGCCCAGAACTGAACACAGGATTTGAGGTGCGGCCTCACCAGTGCCGAGTACATGGGGACAATCCCACTGACCACACCACTGCTGATCCAGGCCAGGATGTCATTGGCCTTCTTGGCCACCTGGGCACACCCTGGCTCATGTTCAGCTGCTGTTGACCAAGTCAGGGCCCAGGGACACCGCAGGCTTTTCATAGAAGTGGATCCAGTCCACACACTGGGCCTTCAGATCAAAAGGGAGTCTCCTATGACAACAATCCACCCTTTTTCTTCATGGGAGCTGTTCTGACATTTGGCACAGGGCAACTTAACTGCAGCAGCACCTCTACACTAGGTGGACCACCATCCTTGTTCTTGTTCAATTCCACTTGCAGAGCCTGACACCTGTTATGTCAGGGTACCCAGGGAGGCAGGGCAGTCACAGAGGAGATGCACCTGCTGTGCTGGGCAGGAACCTGTTGCTATTGCCCCGTCCCTTAATTCACTGAGYGCATCCAGAGGGAGAGAGGATAYGAAATCCTGTGTGTCCTGTCTGYCTGTCAGGCCTGTCCCAAGGAAGGCAGGCTGTGATTTCAGTTGTCTCTCACATAAACACTCTCTGATATTCCTCAACCAGAGCTGTATCTGGACAGAGAGCTCTGTCTCGGCAGCTGTGTCAGTCATGGAGGATGCCGAGAAAGGCCATGGCTTTCTGCCAGATGGATACTACCACTCCCTGGTGGAGCTGGCAGGGCTTCAGCGCCCTTCTGACACAAAATGTCATGCCACGACATGTCCGTTTGCCATGCTGGAGGTACTCATGGCTGCTGCCATTCCCCAGGAGCTTTTACACTCTGTGGGGGTACTTGGCTGCCCCTGCTCCTGACCTCACCCTGGTCCCATCAGCCACTGGGGGCTCCTGGTGGCTCTCAGCTCCAACTCTCAGCTCCCCCTGACATTGTCCAGGTTCAGGAAGCCCCCGTGTGCACCACACCACAGGATTCTGCTGCAGATTGTGCCGGCACTGGAGCTGTTCAGTGACTGAGCACTYAACACTTCAAAAGCTTCTAACATTTTCTCTTCTGATTTGTCAGAAAAGACACTCTCTGCTCAATTACTTTTCCTCCTTGCAATGACAAACTCTCTCTAAATACCACTGAAACTGGTGAAGGCAGTGAAAAAACACTGCTAATGCAACCAGGGTCATAACTGAGTGAGAAGTTCTCACAAAGAAGTAGGCACGCCTCTTACTAAAACAGAAACGAAACTGAATACAACCARTAGTTGAGCCATTTGATTTGGTATTGCTAGACACTGTAGAAAGACTAAGCTTTACAGCTTCTGGCAGACTGGACCATATTTTCAAGGGCCTCAGTCCTCCTCTTTCCAAAAAGCAGCACTTACTTCATTTTTTTGAGCATGGTCCAGAATTTCATTAAAAGTTACAAATGTATCATTTCCACGAACTGGATCCTTCTCCAAATAGCCAAGATGAATATCAGTAGCAACGAGTATTTTAAATGTGTCTTCATCATCCCTGAATAAGACAGGAAAACTTGTGTAACAGCAATATACATAGSGAATTTCAACAGTCTTTACTAAGGCAAGCTGATCTGTACAAAGTAATGAAATGCCGACATTTACCGTAAAACTCTACCAAATATTAGTCCCCTAATAGTTTCAAAATATTTCACTACTTGTACTGCAAATAACACATCACCAAAACAACCAGCTGGAAAATTTGTTTACCCCAGTCATTCTGCTCTAGTAAAGGGTTGCAARCACCCCTCTAAAGTATCTAATTAAAAACTRAAGAAYCTTTTGTATGTTTTTTGCTTTTAAAAATACTTGTTGGACAGTTTAATTCCCTCTTTGCACTGGTAATCTACAYGGGTATGAAATCAAGCATGGTGATCATAACGACCTGAGGGAAAAGTCAGCTGATCATTCCAGCTCTTAACTCATCSCAGACACACAGAACAGCTGCTGTCTGATGTGCCAGGACCGCGTGGAGCTGCAGACAACGGGAGCTTACTGTGAGTTAACGGTGCTCATCCTCGTGCCAAGGCTCCTCACGGGAAGGCTCRGGGCGCAGCAGTCAGCGCAGGCAGTCAGCTCCTCTCGTCACAGTASGCGAAGCGCAAGAGACGAAAGCAGGCGCTGGGTCAGCGCAGGGACACAGGGAGGTGAAGGATCACCGACCCCGCTCCATCACCCGTCCCGCTCCCGCCGCGGCTCCGGCCGAGCACCGCCTCCCTCCCAGCCCGGCCCGGCCTGTTCGTCACGTCCGGCGCTCCGCGGCCCGGAAGCGCTCGCCGGGCCCGCCCCGCCCGGAGCCCCCGGCGGCGCTGGGGCCGCAGGTACGGGAGCGGGGCTGAGCGGGGCTCGGGGGGCCGGCCGGGCACCGGGGACTGGCTCTTGCGGGGCAGTGGAGCCCCGTGAGGTGATGTGAGCCCCGTGGAGGGGAGCGGGGCCGGTGCTGCGGGCCGGGCCGGGCCCTCGGAGCAGAGCAGAGTGCCCCAAAGTCCGGGCTGCTCTCCAGACCCTTTGTTGGTAAAGTGAGCGGCGTTTCGCGTGCGCTCAGCAACCCCCCCGCAGTGCTGCACGGAGTCGGARGGTGGTGGCTTTCGGGGATCGGGGTAACACGGTGCTCTTCCAGCGTGGGGATTATCGGGGAGTTCTAGCAGAGTTGCCAAAGCGCGGGTGAGCGGAGGAACACTGAGATTGCTCTTGAGTTTTGCTGTTTGTTGACGGGCGCATCATCCATCAGATGGTTTTATTGACAGCGCACCAATAACCATACAGTCACTTTAAATGTTGTATATCTGCTGCTCACAGATGCTGACTGAAAATGAATAAAGATAARCAAGCTGATGAAGATGATGATGACAGTGAGCTGTTCGAAGACTTCACGGAGCATTTTAACCAACTTGAACTGCTGGAGACGCACAGGCATTTGATTCCTGTAGGAACTCAGAGCTGTTGGTCAGGACAGTCAGATGATGATGATGATGAGCAAGAAAGAAGTGAGGAATGGTATGAAATGCAAGAAAAGAAAATGGAAAAAAACCCAGAGAAATTGCTACTCTGGGCAGCTGAAAACAATCGGGTAAGGCACTTGCTCTGTTCATATGTATCATTTACAAGAATGTTATTTTGAGTACGCATCTATAATCTCGTCTACAAACAGATATTTACCTATACTTTCCTTTTTTTCTGTGAGTCGTTTTGATTTGCTTTTGCAAGCCATTGTATGTAAAACATGCCCCTTTGTAGCCCACGCAGTAAAACATCTCTGGATCCATTGGCTTTTAGAACAAAACTTTGATTTCCTTTCAAAGTTCAGATAACAGCATTTTTCTTTAACTTCTATAGACTGATAGCATGCTAGGCTCTTCGTGGCAAGTAAGTCTTTTAACTRGGGTGGAGAGGATGTATCTGAAATTTTTATTGTTTCCGAAGTTCTATATGCGGATAACAGGTGATTTTTAATTTTTTTTTAATGGGAAAAAGCCCTGCAACTTTATTCTTGAAAGTGAGGGAGAGATGACCAAGATTCCTTTTTTGTAGCTTACTGCACCTTTGTGTACATTTATTTTCATTAGCTGTCTTTTCTTAGACTCAAAAGCTCCATCTGCAGTTCTGTGGAGGTGCATGTGTCTTCACAGTGAAAAGGGGAGATGAAGAGTAAAGGCATTGCAACTGAAGGTTAAGTTGTAGCTCTTTGAAAACAAAAAACAACCTATGCAAAACAAAAAAAACCCGTTAAAATACCCCATCCTAGTAACAGTAGCTATTTCATTTTAAATTCCTTTGTTGTACTTAAGTGCTTTTGACATTGTCAGAAATTGCCTTCCATAAAACTTTAGGACCACCAAAGCCATACATCTTGTTTCACAGAACCACGTGAAGTTACCTGTTTTCTTTAAACAGCTGAGTACCGTGAAGAGGCTCCTGACTGAAAAGCTGGCTCCAGTGAATGCTCGTGATGAAGATCAATACACTCCTCTGCACCGAGCTGCCTACAGCGGGCACCTGGATGTTGCCCACGAGTTGGTGGCCCACGGGGCCGACGTTCACGCTCAGACTGTGGATGGCTGGACGCCCCTGCACAGCGCCTGCAAGTGGAACAACACCAGGGTGGCCGCATTCCTGCTCCAGCAGGGTGCAGACATCAATGCGCAGACAAACGGTCTGCTGACACCACTGCACATTGCTGCAGGAAACAAAAACAGCAGGGAAACCCTTGAACTCCTGCTSATGAATCGCTATGTGAAGCCAGACTTGAAAAACAACTTGGATGAAACTGCTCTTGACATTGCAAGGAGAACTGACATATATCACTACCTTTTTGAAATAGTAGAAGACTGCATAAATGYTGTGTCCCCTTAAAAGCTAGTGAATGTGAGGTTTTCTGCCTCTTTGGTGTTAGTGTTCTGCATGCCCATCGGTGRTGGTCTGTCTCTTTACAACGAGGTTTTAATGTAAGATACTTCAGTATTCTCCTCAGGCAAAATGCCACTTCCTGCAACACAGCTCAGTGGTCACGCTCATATTTTAAGCGTTACTGCTGTTAGTCAAGGTAGTCAGAAAGTCTCAGTAATTTGTGTGAGTTTCCATTTAATTAGTGCAGATTTGGAGAGGCCTTTGTAAGTTGTCTGTAGTGTCAAAGCAGGAGGGAAARCTGGAATATTTACTTGATGTGAAAAAATTCTGGCTTGGTTATGCAGAGTTTATTACAGCTCACTTGAAAATTATTTTTTGAGAGATTTTAACTTTTGTAAAACTGCACAAAGCTCAGAATGAATGTAACTTATTTGGTTGATACACAAAATGTTTTATGAACCTGGTGTAAGGCTTATTATAAAATAAAATATTTAACCCGAAATATTTTGTCATATTTTTAATTGATCTAATCTAATTTGTCCATGTAATTGGCTGTTCATAAATCAAAAGCATTACTCATAGGATAAGAAAGTAGTTTTGGTTAATTTTTTCCCTGGTGCTTTTCAAGGAAGTGATTTTCTATCAAGATCCTGTTTACYTTTCCCTTGCAATTAAGTTGCATAAAGATTTAATGTCAAGAATATGACATTGAAAAAAATGAGCCACAATGATGTGAGGATAAACAGCCAGCATACTGTTGCGTCCGATTTAGTTACAGGTAATTTGGTGTTTCTCATGCACTTCTGAGTTAGTACACTAAAATTTCCTCATGCTAAGGCCATGCTGTATGATTTGTAGCTTCAACTTTGCGATATATAATTAAGAAGCAGAGAAAATTGCTTCTCTGTTAAACATTTTGAACTGAAAATGAAATGTAAGAGCTGAAGTACTGCACTATGAGAGCTGTAACAGATGCTCCATTGTCCCATGCAGATGCCTTACTGAGTGATCCCAAGCTCCTTCCACTGACACATACGAAGCACAATTATAGCAGTGGCAGCAGCAGCAGGGTTGGGTATGTTGGTGCATATTTGGTGCTCTGATCAAGCTACTGTGGAGGGTGTCTCAATTACCCACCTTTTAGGAGCAGTGTGTAATCTTCAGTACTTCTGTTAGAAAAGGAAGCACAGTCTCTGAACTATGAATGCTGTAACATWATTTTAATGCTTATTATTTTTGAAAGTTTGGTTTCAGGACATCTGTGGAAGATGAATATACCTTGAAATSCATCAAGGAATAAGAGTGATGCTTGAAAAAGGCTTAGAAATAAAACTATATAGACTGGTATACCTCTAYAGAGCAGGTATTTGTTTATTGCAGCGCTGGAGKTGAGGGGGATTTTTCTTCTTAACCTACCTGCCTTTGCTTTAAATTAACACATATTTATATAGTAAGCATGGTGTAACGTTGCTATTGTGACTGCTTTCTATATGCCCACCATATGCCTATTACTATACATGGGCAYGGAAATACATGATATTGTAGTTTTACAAGTGCGCAYGTGTTATCTTCAGTTTGGTGATCATGGGGGTCTCCCTCTAATGAGATACCATCCTCTTCATCATGGTGGATTTTTCACCTTTGTCTTCAGGGCATGCGCAGTTGTGATGTTTATGGGGTTTTTTTTAGTCTTCTAAGTTTTTATTTTCAATTATTTTGCTGACTGTCTTGTGCTTTTGTCAAGTTCTTATTAGTACTTTCTACTGCTTTTTGTTATAGCATCTACTTGTCTACTTTCTTCAGAACTTTTTTTGACTTATTCTCCTTGGTGATTTTACGTATTTATGTACTAATCTAGTTGGTTAGATTACGTGCAGCTGGTACACGGTATGTTACTAATACACTATTAGAAAACTTATAGCAATATATAAAAAGGCTATCATTGATAATATATTGAAAGCGATTAGATTGTATTTTCATAATATGTAAAAAGTTATTACATTTTATATTGATAACGTATAAAAAGGTTATAGAAAGTTTTCAATTAACAGGCCTCATAAGCACTTTGTTACTTTGATATAAACTACATGTATCAAGAGAGATGTGATTTGCAGGGCTGCTTCAGTCCAATAAGCACTCTGAAGATGACTCATTTTATGACCATGCCAGTACTTTTRAGTATCAGTAGATCTACATCAGTTAAACGCGACTTTGTCGGTCCTCCCCATCAGTCCGCCACTACCTCTGCCGAGGATGTCACAGCATCCTTCCGTAGGACAGGCCCCTGGTGACAGTCCACAGGGGTACAGTACAGAGTTTGTCATGTGCGTGCCCCGCTCCCGTGGYCACCCACAGTGGCACAAAGCCGCGGCTGCTAATGACACCCAGAGCTGTCCCCCACCCCGCGCCCCCTGCTGTCCCCTGGGGCTGGCGGGTGGCCGCACCCTGCCTCGGGGGCCACYCGAGGCGCAGCCCCGACGTGGCGGCCCCGCCTGCCCGGGCAGCCTGGCAACCCCGCGGCCACGGCGCGGCCCAACGGCGGGCACAGCGGCCATGAGGGCGGCGGGTCGGGAGCTGCCCCCGGCGGCAGGGGAGCCGCGCAGCGATGCCCGAGGCGAGCAGCCCCGTGAGCACGGTGGTCCCCGGCCCCCGGCCGCCCTGTCCCAGCCCGGGCCCGTCCCGCGGTGTCCCCTCGGGAGCAGAGCCGTTCGCCGCCGCTCCTCATGATGTGGCCCCCACTGCGGCAGGGTTGCGGGAGGCGCCGCGTCGGGTGGAGACTCCCCTGGTGCCATGGGGTGTCCGCATCCCTCTTCAGCTCTGTGGAGACTTGCTGCACCGAGGACATCTCCTTGGATRCCTCTCCATGCGTCTGTCCTAGGGAGGCACAGTGGCCTTCTCCTCAAGTGCCCTGGGGTGGCCTTGGCTACCAGCAAACCCCATCTGGCTGTGCCCACCATGGTCCTGTACCATCCTCCTGTCCTGAGGAATTGCTCCACGTCGGAGAGTAGGGCCTGGCTGAACACTATCGTRTATTTGTAAATGATTTGGTTCACAGTGTACTGAAGAGAGATGCAGAGTAGCATRACTTGACATTGTATTCAGCAAAGTATGTCAGCATTCAGGGGATTTATAATAACTGGGTTTTTTTTTAATATGTTTTACTAACAGGGCAGAAATGTGTGTATGTTGAGCCACCTAGGAGAGTTAAAGAAATACTTGCAGAGCACCTTCATTTCCAAGAAGAGGAATGCAATGTTAAACATCCTGCTGCAGGTAACCCTCTTGATCAGCAAATGGCAAGTGTTTGTCAGAACCAGTGATTGTTTTGAGGAACTGTGGCAAAATTACTGTTTTGAAAAAACCAACCCAGAACATTTATGTAGTAGTATGCAGAATATTTAGAAACAGCAGAATTGCATATAGTCTTTATTACTTCTTTTCTTCCTTTTTTTTGTCAGAAATTTTGAGACCATGGAGAACACAGAAAATTCCATATGATCTATCAGTTTAATAAAACAGAAACAAKTGCCAAGCAGTAGGGAGGTTTTGTCACCTTTTTCTTTGAAAGGAGTGCTGTAGTTATCAGAATACTGTTTCTCTTGTGTACAATTGAGATCCAATTCTAAACTCACTCAAAATGAATTTAAAACAGTTGGGTTAACAGACAAAAATGTATGTAAACTAGGTGATGTAATCAGTACCCAGCAGATGTAAAGACCATCTGAGCCTGCAATTCTTATTACTATGATTAGGCTCCTTAGGCAATTGCAGCACATACCTGCAAATGGCTGGTTTAGTCAGGCTTTGTTTGTAGAAAGCAGAGGCAAAAAGGCACTTTGGAATTCTTTTGACTTGTCCTAGATACCTGTRTTGCATGTATCATGCTCTAAAAGTGCCTATTCTTTACCTGTTGACTGGAAAGGGGTCCTGAGCAGAGCTGACTTGCAGATATTAACACTGGTCTGTTCAATCTGCTCATGTGTCTAATGTTACTAAGAGCTGAACACAACCATCTCCCAGTGGATCAAAATTGTCTGGAATATTTCAGTCTGGTTGAATAAATGGATGCTACCTTATATGTTCTCATGACTTTTGAGGAGTCTCCCAAAGAATTTTATGTTACAAAGGTCTGAAGTACTAAAGATAATACAGAAACACTATACAAGTATTTATTACAGGACTGTATAATATGGATCCAAAGCAAGTTCAGTGCAGAAATGGTATGTATGGCATAACAATGCTATAAATACAGTCAGATAGATGCTGATAGACAGATTATTCACCAACTACTGAATTCCTTTTCCTTCTCTTTGGAGAATTAGAGATGTTTACTAAGTGGCCTGGGTTCTGATAAACAGCAGTTGTCAGGCTGGGTGGTTACTGATTTATACAGTTTAGACTACTAAAATGTATTRTTTAAAATAAATTAGATRGCTAGTAAATTGTTARCTTTCCACAAAAAAAAAGCTTTTTATTTTGTTTTGGTGGTGATGGCTTTGGGTTTTTKTTTGTTTGGTTAYTCTTTGGGGTRAGTGCTGCTATTTTCTCTWTYTTTATGAGGGYATTTGGTATTCCAGTGTGACCCAAAAAAGGATKCTGGATGCACCAATGGTATTACTGCTTATATGTTATAGRCAAGCTATATCCTTCAGTTAGGAGCCTGAGTAGTCCTAAGGTGTTCTACAAACAGTAGAGAGCGTTGTATACATTTAGCAATCTGAATTTCTCTCTGAATATGTCAATTTCTTTTCATTAACTATGGAAGAATATTATGATGTAGTGTTATATTAATTCTAGAACAAGCTGAAGTTATCAGTTATAAAGCTATTGTTTTGCTAAATTGTTTACAGAGGCTCTGGAAGGAGTTTGGAATGTGAAAAACAATGTCCACATTAGACTCCTGAAACCAGTGTCACAGAACAGAAGTGATTCACTTTTACAGCCTCAATTCTACTCAAGACACACAAAWATGAAAAGTAAGAGTCAATAAAAAGAATCTTTCACTACAACACCTAATTTTTAAGTTGCAGGGCATCTTTCTGCAGCRCTAACACATCTCTTCCTTTAGTAAGTAGGCAACAGACTTTGAAATCTTTGCGAAAAAAGTCTATTCAGGACTGCTGTGTTGAGTCACCTTATTTCATATTCTGAAACCTTTTGTGTGAAATAATCACTTGTTTCCTACTGATAGGTGGTGAGTGTTGATTTCATGCTCATTATGAACCTTACTTAGCATACAAACTTAAGAAATTCAGTTGTTTGGAAAAGCCCTCCTCCAACACACATCCTGAAAAGAGTTTGGTCTAGGTATTTTTTCAGGCATTTTAGTATTTGCCTGCAATGGTCAGCTGGTGCTCTGGGAAATGTGTTTCTCTCTTTACAGTCTGTGGAATGTGGCTTTTCTGGAGCACACCTGTTCTTTATACACAGGTAGATTTTAGCATGGTCCTCTAAACGTGCCCACGTTCTCTCCTTCAGTGAAATGTATTAGCTTTGTAGTGGAATCTGCAAAGTGGTTTCCAGCCCTATGGAAACAGTTTGTTAACTTTGTCAGAGGAATATTTTTAGTGCCGTGAGCTTGCACAATATATGAAATCAGCATATTTTGCCATTAAATGATGCTCCTTCCCATATTCTAAGGGGATAGTGGTTTAAAAACACATGAAGCTGCATAACTAGCACCTCTTTCTTCCTGTCTTGATCTTTTGAGATCAGGAGATATTGGCATCTTAGTTACAAGAGCAGCACGGATTAAGTTATTATTGTATAAGAAGTGTTTAACTAGCATAGCCTTCTGCCATGCTGCCTTTACTTGGGAGTTACTACTTGTAGGAACACTTTAGTTATAGAGCAGACCCAACAACTATAGAATGAGTTTTGAGATGTTGGCATCATTTTAAAGTTCATGTATCTCAGGCTTCTATAAAGGCACACAGTTTTCAAAGATCATGATCTCCATTTCCTGCTAAGAACCATGAAAAAGAGCACCATTAAAACAAAGCAGTTTATTCAGATTGATGTTGGTGCTGAAAATCTGTTGATTTTCTTTTGGTAATTTGAATGTAGCTTCATTCTCAGGGGCTGCTGCTAGAGACAAGTGGTGCTGTCCTCTCTAGCTATGCTGCCTGCTTTGCAGTGGGCAGGCAGGCATCATGAGAGAAGATGTGGCAGAAAATATATAAAATGGGAGAAAAACTGGGAGCAATCTGGCTTCAGCTCCTATATTCACCAAACCATCTCCATTCACACACTCTTTTCTGTGTAAGGATTTGGGGAAGGAAGGAGTGACTAGTGGGGAGATGGAGTAGAGGTACAGACTATAGAAACTGACGAAAAGGAAGACACATTTCTAGAGAAAAGATGAACCCACGTGCTTAGTGCCAGAAGGAGAGGAACCAGTGAAAGGAAAAGGGAAATGAAAGAGGAGACATACAGAAGGTCAGAAATTCCTGAAAGAAACAGAAAGGAAAGGAATACAGTTCAGCAACACAGAGATAGAAACTGTAAAAAATGAAGGGAAAATGTGCAGGAGATATAAACACAAGAGAGAAAAAGAAAAAAATATGTATTCATATTGCTGAATTTACTTAAGTTAATGCATTTTTCCTTCTTCCTTTTACTGCCTTTCTGTAAAAGTGACCAGTGGTTTGGAGGGCTCACTACATGGTGTCTCATTGATCCCTAGAGCAGATGTTGTCTTTTTTACAGATTGCTGAACAGTGCTGTGCAGAACCTGACCCTGCTTTGACGTGGCAAATCAACCATCAGCATAMCTAGCTACCTTTGGAAATGTATATCTGTGTTTACAGGATTTTGAATAAAGTTCTGTTTGAATATGGAGCTATTTCCTCTTTGTYGTTTTATTCATAACCTCATGCTACTTTTTAATCTGATGTAAGTAGCCAAACCTTATCCATATTTCATCCAGTGATGAAGACATCACAGTCCAAAGATTACAAGAAGTTCTTGCTGACAAACGTGCAACTGTGAAGTTAACATTTGCATAGTTTTCTCTTTTGCRAAGTGATTCTCTGCCGCCCAGCAGATGATTGTAATGTAATTGAAGAGGTGCCTTGTAATGCTTTAGGCTGAATTCATTCATTACACTGAGCATTTCAGAAGGCAAGAGTTTGTGATTTGATATCTAGCCTGATTTAATGAAATCTTAACATAAATAAGCCTCTCTCCATATAAGAATTATTGTATGAAGAACCACAGAACCAGCATGGAGCCTGAAATAATTTGCACGCTCACTCTTAAACCATTATTATAGTGAGGTAAGACCAAATGAATATTGGTTTGTTTTGTATTATCATACTACTTATGAAAATAATGTGGATCCTTCTAAGTACTTTATTAAACCAGAAAATATGTGAGGTCCCAGATATGAGGCTATTTCACCCTGGACTTCTGTGTGTTGCAGGGGCACACAGCTGCCTCACCATGGTCTTCTCCATGGGCTGCTCTGGCTCCTGGAGCACCTCCTGACCCTCCTTCTCCACTGACCTTGGTGTCTGCAGGGCTGTTCTTCTCACATATTCTCATTCCTCCCTTCTCTGCCTGCCATTGCTTCTGTGCATCAACATTTCCTTCTTAAATTTGTTATCCCAGAGGCACTACCACCATTGCTAATTGGCTCAGTCTTGGTTAACACAGGTCTGTCTTGGAGCCAGCTGGTATTGGCTCTGTCGGACATAGGGGAAGCTTCTAGAACTTGTCWCAGAAGGCACCCCTGTAGTCACCCCCCTGCTACCAAAACCTTGCCTAAAAGGTGGAGATGAGATTTGTTTCTGGGGCTCTCAGTTCCTCAGGAAGTGTCTATAACATAATGAATATTTTTCAAAAGGAAATCTCTGTGACAACTTTGTGAAACTGGACTTTGATTTCCTTTGGGATTTTTTTATAATTATCTGTGCTTTAAATTAGMTGGTTTTTCTTTGATTGTCTGGAACTCTTCTCTGACATTAGAAGTTTGATTTTATGTTTGTATCAGTGAGAAGAGGAAAAAAGAAAAACCAAAACCAAAACAGCCTCAGTTGACTCCAGGCCAACTCTTTTCAGTGTTTCTGTTTGACTTCTAAATGAAAAAAAAAAAAAAATATTGGCATTGAATATTGTACCTGAGGCACTAGAGGAGTAGCTTCTTTTGGAAACACTCTTCTCACTCTTTAGATGCAAATTTGATCATGAATCACACAATAATGTTTGAAAAGCACAGGGTTCACAGACAAAAGCTTTGAAGCTTGTTGTATCTTGCTTCTGCTTCTTGTTTCTTTTTTATTCTATTCCACTCACCTTGCTTTCTGATTCTGTTTCATAATCTTGTTTTACAGTTTTCAAAATTRTAAGACTTTCTGGCTCTATCCTGGWTTCCTGCAGTAGCTCAGTTTTGGTGCAGCATTTGGTGCACATTTTCTCCCTCTTCCTTTTTGTGCAACCTTCTACAACAGAGAAATGCTGTTAGATCTTTTCTACTGGACATATTACCTCAATTAGGAGGCTTGGGTAATTCTTACCTAGTCTAATATATTCATGTTTGTGACCTTTTTATATGTGTCCTCTTTTATCTGAATAAAACAAAGCAATCTGTTTAAATGTAACATTGCATGAAATTAATATTACTAATATTATTGTGATAGTTACAATATCTTTATAATACTTCATTTAATAGGGTGTTGGGTAATTTAAATTAACTGTGTTCACATTTTATGATAGTGACTTTTTACAATAGTGRCTTTTTACTGTCTAACTGTTCTGCTCTCCTTTTCTTCTTTCTATTTTATTATTTCATGCCAAACTCAACACTACKGTTTTGAGAGACAATTGCTATCATWGCTTATATGTRGTTTAGGAGATTTACTTCAAATTAGGACTAGTTTTGTTTCCTAGTCTGAAACATGACCTTAATCCCAGAGGTTCAAAAATRAAGTTTTACCACAAATCCTTCCCTCTGTCCTGGGAGATGCTCACTGGGTAAAATGAGAGCATCAGAGCTGGTCGAACACCACTGCCACTGTGGCTGCATAAGATGAAGTCCAGTGCTCAGAAAACCTAAGGAAGATGGAAATTACTGAGAACTGCTAACAAACATCCACAGAGCCAAATTCTGGCTTGCTGGTACCCATGCATGTGTTAAAGTGTCTAAGGATTGTGTGAGACTGCTAGGAAAATTTTCTGCTTTGATTTTGGCTCTGGTCTMCTCTGGTGAACAACAAAACTGTGTGCTTCAATGGAAGATTGAAGATGGACAGGATCCCTCATTCACAGWGTGCACAGCACATTTGTTCATGCCTGTGTCTTGACCTGGAAATATCAACTTCATGTGGTTTTAATCCAACATTGCTCACAGTCACAAGCGGAACTGTAGCCAGGCAGAATATTTTAACATTGCCTTTGCTGCATATGCAGAAACATGAGTTTGTCTGTCCAGAAACTGTTCAGGCATCAACTTTTTTTTTTTAATCCCTGGTCGTATTTCTGAATTTTAAACTTCCAAGCAGAAAGACCATGCTTCTGAACATGAAACGCTAGGTAATCAAATTACAGACATTTAAACATCACACTGAAATACAGAGTGTGCAATATTTAGAACAAAACTTTTATCACTCCTTTTTCATAGAGAATTTAGGTTCTTACYTGGCAAAAGTTGCATTGAACCCATGGGGACTATTTATGAAAAGAGACTTCAACACTATTCTTAGTGTCATTTTGGTACCAGATAGTATCCTGCTATGCTTTGAAGCTGATCACACTTTTTTTGGATGAAAAACTCCACAAGATTTCCCTGGYTGACAGAATGTCTGAGTTGATAGCTGTGGCTGAAAACACAACCGTGTCTTGCAGTACCTTTTAAATTGCATTAAAACAGTTGACAAATAGCTTCAAAGACTTTTCCAGGCTTAAATATTTCTGAAATGTGACAAAACAGAATGAGTCAGAGTAGAGAGGATGTAGAGTTGGGAAGCTCTAGGCAAAAATATTTACTGCTGTTAGAGATGGCAAATATTCAACCTTCAAATAAGCAAAGTATTTTTTATTTTGCAGCAGCTTCATTACTGACACACAGCATTTTATTTTAAATTCCTGRCTATCAGAAACATGAGATATTGCTGTGGTTTCCACTGAATGGTTAAAGCACAATTCCCCAATATATCGTGCCAAGAAGTCTGTGTGGTCCTAAGTCCATGGGGCTATCTCCTGAGCTGGTTTATCTCCAAAGCAGACAAAACTAGCTGTGTTTCCTGTGGGAGGTCTTCAGGCATCTGGCAATGCTACTCAGCCTTCATTATGTTGTACTTTTCAGAGATGGAGTTTTTCCCAAGTCAGAGTGAACAAAACTGCTTGACAAAACCCTGCCAGCACAGCTGATGTGATCGTGCTGTGGGTGTGCTGTGTATTATGGCAGAAATGAGGCAAACTGAAGCAGATATGGGTTACTGCCAAGCTGGTGTTTGTTCTCTAGACACGGAAGGAGACATTAAAAAGGGGAGAGAAACATTGCACCTATACACAGATCTGAGGACACCTGACTGCTAACTTTGGTCCTGACAGTGAGGTCCTTCCCTGTATCCCTCACTCTACAGCAATGCATCACATCTGGCTTTTAAATTTACCACACCAAGATTTCTAGGAGGCTGCTAGACTTGTAGCTAAAGGCACATCTATCATTACTTTCAGTAGTGACAGTGATGAATATCCAACTAAAATAGATTTCTGCTATTTTCCATATTGTGAGGGGTTTGAAGACAGCAGCAACAAAACAGTCAGATCTGYAATTCACAAAAATTCTAAAATATGTCTAAAATATACATTTCATCTTGCYCTAGATAGAAATTCTATAAAGACTTTTGAACTAGTGGACTACATACATGCAAATGTAAACATATATTTAGTTTCCACAGAGGCAAGTATAACATGAAAATTAATTTAAGGTGACAATATTACTCATAGAAACAATTTAGGCTACTGTCCTCTCATCTTGAAATGATTAAATTCTTATTTGCCATGCTAAAATATTATTATAATTCTGGATATGCATGCTGCGCATACAACCACAACTTAMTGTGGATTTCAGTAATCGCTTTTTTCAAGATGCAGTGTAGACCTTTAGCTGATGTTGTGTTGAGGAGTATGGAAAGCCGTGTTTTGATTTCATGCTAAATAATTCAACAGATTTGTCTCTGTATAACAATAGTCTTAATATGGATGCTATTGCAGTGCAGATGAAAGTCATACTTGAAGTTTCACCGAGAAACTGCAAAAAATCAAAAGTAACTWGGTAACTAGGCAACTCTTGCTATGAATTCTCACAGGGAAAACTTTTTTTTTAATCTTTCAAATTTTTCACTATTTGGCTTATAAAMATTTCCATGTTAAGTTGTCCTGAAACATTTAATAAATGCTGAATTAATGCAAACGTTTTTGTTGACTTACCATAGGAAGGCCCAGGTCTTGCATCATCAATGTAACTGGTCAGGCTTTGGATTTGAAATTCTTAGCAGTGAATRTTCAAACAATGGAAATGAAAACATGACTAGATAAAGACTCCTCCAAAGTCACGTATCAATGCTGAAAACTCCTGGAGGAGATTAAGAACTGTCATTGCAGCTCATATGATCAAATTTATTGAGTGAATCAGAATTCCACAGAAGTTGATTGAGCACTCCCACTCACTTTCATAAGTCCCAGATTTCTCACATTATCTKCAAAAATGTCTGAATAAAGAAAACTACTAACAATTGTGGGTTTGGACCATTTTGAATTAAAGCAGATTGTGTTAATTTTAGTGTTCATTGCATTGGATGGGCTCTGGATTGAATCTACATACAAGGCCTCTCAGTATTTTAATCTTCCTTAGCACTGTATTTCTGTATTTGTTTGCAGTTTTCTACTGTAGTAAAGTAACTTCTTTGCATTCCCATTTTGTGACTAAAATCAGTGAGATTAGTCAGCAGGTACTAGTGCYGGCAATGATTAACCTCATCCACTAGGGTGACTAGTGTTCCCGGGAGATGCCTTCCAACCAATGCTGTGAGTGGAAGCCCAGGCAGCCAGATACCCACTCCAGCCACAGCTGGTGGCATTTATTATATTTTATGAGTGCTTGCAGCATGGCCTATGGAAGGACTATATATACTGTGTGGAAGGAATATGTACATAGTCCAAGTACTACTTGAACTTCATGCAAGTAATAKGTTTATGGATGTACATGGCTGAGCTACTAACCTAACATCACCCTCACACACAACTGTGCTTTTTTTTTTTTATTTTTTTTTTTTTGAGTAAACAGGCCTGAATCACTTTTTCACTAATCTGGAGTCAAGTCATAGGGCCTTGATGTATGTGGTATGTAAACTCTATGCTGCAATCCAAATAGTCAGTGAGAATTTATATCTGGTGTAATCTGCAGCCTTTAGCAGATATATGTGAGAGGATCTTGGATCTATAGCTCTTGGATATGAATGTGTGCGATGTCAGAGCTGGAAACTCATCCAGTTCTGTACAAACACTGAACTGTGTGAGTCAACAATCTCTCCGTTCACTGAGACAAATTACTTAGGAAAAGAAGTTTTGAGCCTACGTGATGCACTTTTTCACAGCAACTCTGAAGAAGAGCTGGAAAAACTAATCTTCTGGTAAGCATAAGGTTTTGTAGTTTTTAAATAACTGTGAGGTTTTAATGTAAGCTTGTATGGTTCTAAGAAAGCCGTAAAGGAACAAAAAGAATTATATTTTAAAATTTATTTTCCTTTAGTTTTCCAAATTGTTAATATTCCTAATGGTGCTTGAAACTGATTGAATCTGACAGGAATTCAAAGATACTGTGGCAGTCACTTATTTTTTTCCTGAATAAGYGATTTATTCAAAACTGCTCTCAACCTCACTCTCTAAATTACATSTGTTTTAAAAGAAAATCCCTGCATCTTCCAAAGTAYTTCCTGTGAGGCCACAGGATACAGCATATAAATAATTGCTCAGCTGGTGTGGGAAAACCGTTTTGCCAGAGTTTAAAACCTCTGACTGTTTCAGGTGTGGAATGGAAGAAGTAAATGAGAATGCATATGGGAASTAGCAGAGCAGTCCTGCTTTCTCATCGGCAATAGGGCAGGGAGACCTGGGACTGCTCCAGCCTTTGTGATGGGCATGGCAGGGCTCTCCTCCACCTGCGGTCCTCTGCCCTGAGCTCCTACATGTGCTCATGTATGGGGGTTGTGTGGCAAGGTTCTGGTAGTGATGGGGCTACAGGGGTGGCTACAGGGGTGGCTACAGGGGTGGCTTTTCTGAGAAGGTGCCAGAAACTTTGTCCTGTCCAATGAGCCAATGCCAGCTGTCTCTAAGACGGACCCACTGCTGTACAAGCTGAGCCCACCAGTCAGTTATGGTGGTAGCACCTCTGGGATAATGTATCTAAGAAGGAAAAAAGTTACTGCACAGAAGCAATCGCATCCAGAGAATGGAGGAATGAAAATATGTGAGAGCAGACATCAAGTGAGTGCAGAAAGAAGGGGAGATGGTGCTCCTGGGGTTGGAGCAGAGATTCCCCTGCAGCCCATGGTGCACACCATGGTAAGCCAGGATGTTCCTCTGGAGCCTGTGGAGGACCTCATGCCAGAGCAGGTAGATGCCATAGGAAGTTCTGCCACTGAGCAAGTTYGTGGCAGGACCTGTGGCCCTGCAGAAAGGAAGCTGGTTTGCTGGTAGGAATTGTGGCCCCACTGGGGATCCACGCTGGAGCAGTCTGTTCATGAAGAGCTGCACCCCATGGAAGGGATCTGYGCTGGMGCAGTTTGTRAAGAACTGCAGCCCCTGAGATGGACTCAGCCTTGGAGAAGTTCAAGGGACTGCGTCCTGTGGGAGGACCACACTGGAGCAGAGGAAGGGTGTAAGGAGTCCTTCTCATGAGGTGGAAAGAGCAACACAGACAGCTTGGTGTGAATTGACCTCGTCACCGAAACCGCGGGAATTTAATCTTTGTATCACTTCCAACAACCGCAGCCCCCATTCCAAATTCTGGTGTGCCGCTGTTGAGGAGGAGGCAAAGAAATACTGACTGAAGTTGAGCCCAGGAAGAGGGCAAGGTAGGGAGAAGGTGTTTTTCAGTTTTGGTTAAATTTCCCATTACCCTACTCCGATTTGATTGGCAATAAATTAAGTCAATATCTCCAAATCGGTTTTGCTTTTCTCTCGATGGTAATTGGTGAACGATCTCTTCCTGCCCTTAACTCGACCCGACAGTCATTCGTTGTATTTCCTCTCCCCTGTCCTGCTGAGGAAGGCAGTGACAAAGCGGCTGTGATAAACACCCGGCACCATGCCAGAGTGAATCCACCAGAGGTGTCGCGGTGCGGGTGCCCTGAGACCCCTTGTAAGCGTCCCCACAACCCTTCCCGTGCGTGCTGGGGCCTGGGCTCTCTCACAGGGGGTCCCTCCCGAGTGCCGGGACGAATTCTCTCTGCGGCCCCGAGCCGAGCGTGAGCATCCGAGCGGCCCGGAGCCTCCGTCACCTGCAGCTCCCCGGCTGCCGTGGCTGTGGTGCCGCACGGGGGAGGCCGCGCAGCCCCGCCGGGATCCTGAGCAGCGCTCTTCCCGCGGGCGGAGCGGCAGCGGCCGCGGCGGGCGGGGCAAGGCGGCACCCAGGGG
>NW_026623445.1:1202104-1211526 GCF_030028575.1 Malurus melanocephalus | reverse complement strand
GCGGGCGGCGGTGGGCTCTGGCGGCCGGGCTGCTGGGCGCCGCCGCCGCGCTCGCCCTCTACTCGGCGCTGCCCGAGCCGGCCTGGGCGGAGGGCGAGCCGATGACCGTGCTACTGTGGTGGGAGCCCTTCGGCCGCCCGCGGCGCTTGGCCGACTGCCGGCGGCGCTACAACATCAGCGGCTGCCGCCTCAGCGCCGACCGCAGCCGGTTCGGCGAGGCTCAGGCGGTGCTGTTCCACCACCGCGACCTGGTGCGGCACGGCGCCGGGGAGCTGCCCCGCGGGTCCCCGCCGCGGCCCCCGCGGCAGCGCTGGGTCTGGATGAACTTCGAGTCTCCGTCGCACTCGCCCGGCTTGCGGGGGCTGGCCGGGCTCTTCAACTGGACCATGTCCTACCGCCGCGACTCCGACGTGTTCGTGCCCTACGGGTACCTCTACGTCCCGCCGGCGCCCCGGCCCTTCGTGCTGCCCCGCAAGACGCGGCTGGTGGCCTGGGTCATCAGCAACTGGAACGAGGAGCACGCCCGGGTGCGCTACTACCGCCAGCTGAAGGAGCACCTGCCCATCGACGTGTACGGGGCGCGGGGGCTGGCGCTGGCCGAGGGCGGCCTGGTGGAGACCGTCTCAGCCTACAAGTTCTACCTGGCCTTCGAGAACTCCCAGCACACCGACTACATCACCGAGAAGCTCTGGAGAAACGCCTTCTCCGCCAGCGCCGTGCCCGTCGTCCTCGGACCCCGCAGGGCCAACTACGAGCGCTTCATTCCCCCCGACTCCTTCATCCACGTTGACGACTTCCCGAGTCCCCGCCTGCTGGCCACCTACCTGAAATTCCTCGATAAAAACAAGCCCAACTACAGGCGGTACTTTGCCTGGAGGAAGAAATACGAAGTCCACGTCACCTCGTTCTGGGATGAGCATTTCTGTAAGGTCTGTGAGGCTGTTAGGGTAGCTGGGAATCAAATCAAGACTGTTCAAAATCTGGCCAGCTGGTTTGAAAGTTGATGTTCCCGGAGGGTGAGGTTTGCCTGGAYAGCCTGGGCCAGCGTCAAGGAGTAGAGAAATATGGGTCTCACAGAGGTCATTCGCCAAGTTAGTCGGCGTTAGCCACAGAAGGCTGGCATCAGTGAGAGAAGCATACAGGTACAGGAAAACAAGCTGTGAAAAGCCTGCAAAATGAAGATTTTTATTGAAGGGAAAATTATTGAAAGTACAAAGAGACATCATGTCAGATAATTCCTTAAGAGCAAAGCTAAATTTCCAAAAGTCATACAGATCCGGAACTTTTAAAGTCCTGCACGGCTCAACATATCTGATGCCAAATTCTTCAGCTGTACAGCTGAAAGCAATTTTGGTGGCTATGACAACTTCCTGGACCGTGAAACTCCTCTGCTCACAGAGGATACATGATCAGTGCTGGTTTTCTGTAATACTAAGACAAAAATGAATGTTTTAAACTGATTTTAATATGTGTGAAGGCTATTTACAGACAAATTCTGAGCCGCTAGTGTTGAACTTAAGAATGTAATCATACAGTAGCACCTTTTAGCAATGCTTGAAATTGCWGCAGCCCGCTAATAATGCTTTGAACCAAATAATTATTCCATTTAGGAAAAAACATATGGAGGGGATGGAATTTGAGTAGACAAGCAGCTCAGACGATGTAGAGTATTTCTTTACTACCCACCAACCATAGGCACATTTATCCTGTATGAAAGTGGAGTAGAACTTAAGGTACAGGAAAAGACAGACTATAGGGGAAAAATGTCGGTACACTTCCACCCTCCCTTTATTCAGGAATTAGAAAATGTTTACAGATATCTGTGTATTTTTCTCTGCAAAATTATTGCCCTACAGGAAAATGCAGGGAAAGACTCAGAATGGCCAAGGCTTTATTGCTATATTGAATATATACACACAGAAAGGCTAACTTATTTCTCAAGTATCAATTGACAGTGCTCTTGTGTAGCAATTRCTCTGGTTCATGACATTTTCAAAAGTTCTGCTGGGGACAGACTGCTCAGAATGCTGTTTTGCTATTTATAAAATAATAATTACAAAAAAAAAAACCCTCCCACAAAACTCCCAAATCACTCTCTTTCAAAAAGAAAATTACTGTAGAGAATAAGATCTATACTGTTGGTACMATACACATCTTGTGAAGAAAGAATATTAAAAGGGGAGGATTTACTATTTACTTTTCCTTTGGTTTTGAGGTTTTTTTCTGGCTCATTTTTTAATCAATAAACAGGTTCTTAAGGTAAAACTTCCTTCTCTCAGTGCCAGTCGGGAACATTTACTGTAATTACCCTTTCAATCACTGACATTTTGCTGGAGTCATCCTAGTAGTTGATGTATTGTTACTTTTTCGTTACATGTAGTCTTGCTCAGAGAAAGCAAGAAAGAAACTTCAGTTACAATTACACATCTTTGGCAAGCTGAGCCTCCCTGTCTTCTGCAGCTATGAAGTTTGGTGGTGAAAAGATGGTAACCCACATGAGTCCTGCCCRAATGATTAAGGTATTCATTCTGCTTCTTTTTAAGAAGCTCGGTAATCCTTGGAGTTACTCAGAGACTTCATTCAGAATAAAATGATGGGCACAGAACAGGTGGGAAAAAAATTCAATTGCAAATAAAAGATGGGCATCAGAACAGGCGAGTTTACTGGCATTTGTGAATGATATTTAGGTTAGGAAAGGATTAGATTTGATTTCAGCAGTATGGGATATCAGATGAGTGCTTTTAAGATATATAAGCAGGCAGTCTACTGTAATTTATTTCAAGCTGGATATTCCTAGTGATTTGGTAAGCATGGAACCAAGGATTGTTGGAAAAAAACTAATAATAATGAAGTTCATTAATGATTTGCACTGTGTTACCTGTTTAGATCTTGCAGGTTTCTGTGTTTATTGCCTTCYGCTTTTGTGCAAGGAAGGATGGCTGAAGGTTCTTGATGAAAYTTTCTTTTATCACTGCCAGAATTGCTGTAGAATATTTATTGGCAAAGGAGCAAAAATGATCTTTGCAATATGGGRTATAAGAGGGATAGTTCCTAATGCTGTGCTTTCACTTCAAGAGGTATAAAGTGATTGTTTAAAGTGAAATCATGTTCTTCATGGCATGGTCATCTGCTTTTCTAGCAGTGYTTACTACTCTTGTAACAATGGGTTTGATATTTTTAAAACTCTAATTTAGATATAGCATTAACAGTAATATCAAAGTGTCAGGCAGATAGGTTCTCTCTCTCCCTTTGAATTTATAATATTTTTTTTCTGTTCAGTTGTTATCATAGTTCATGTAAATGCATACCAAACCCCAATCTTAAAAGTGATGAGAGAACATTTAAGATTGCACTACTTTTTACCAGTCTACTAAAACTAGTGCATTTTTTTTCAATCCTCTTAATTTTTTTAGCATTTTCTGAAAGTTTCCAGGTGCACAGTTCTTCTGTGTAATCATTYGTAATGCCACAGGCAGAAGATCAGGCTGCAGGAGCATGGAAATTTCCAAAGATTGCAAAAGTAAATTTTTTTCTCAGCCTCTAAAAAAAGCAGTTGAAATATTTGAGGAGGTAGTTTTGTAAAATTCAGAAAAGAGCTATACAGCACTTAGAGCATTATATTTTCATAAGATGATCACAACTGCACAGTATTTGCAAATTGTGCAYTGAGGATTTTCAAGAACTGTGTGGTGAAAACTGCAATTTTGTAGTAATTATTGCAGAGCACTTGCATTGGGAAAAGAGAAGCCGTTACTAGTTTCATCATTCTTACAGGGGTGTTGTAAACTTTTTGCTTTCCATTTGGGAGGAAACTCAGCCCAGGCCTACAGTTGCTGAAGTCAGTATTACAGCATCTCTATAAATCTCTGGGTTTTGGCTCGTCCACTCCGTGAGCTAATAGTGTCCTGTTTCTGGCAAAGGACTGGCTTTTGTATTGCACTTTGTTGAGCTCCAGTTCAATGAGAAGTATAAAGTTTGCCTGAGTAGATTTTCCAGATGGGGTACCAGGCTCCTCAAGGCATTGCAGATGACATACACAATCCACTTGTAAAAATTAGGCAAAGTTGTTTTCTATTTTAAGTAGACAAATTTCCTTGAATACATTTTGAAAAAAAAATTTATTCCATGCCTTAAAATATTGGGGTGGAGGGAGAGAAGGGAAGACCATTATCTTCTGGGTTTTATAAGAAGAATTGTCATTACTTTTTGATTATGATGTAAATGGAATAGAGAATCATGAGATCCATCAAGCTGCATATTGCGTCTCAGGGAATTTTATACTGTAAGGTGTCTTGCTCTTCATGGAATGAAGTAACTTGATATTAATTATATAGATTGACACTCAATAAAATTAAAGGAAGTAGTGCAAAACTGCCCTATTTTTTCTTCTGTCGTCTGTGTTCTGAAGGCTGTAGAAAACTGCTTTTTAAAGACAGTGAATATGTCTTCATGTTTGTTTAAAAATAAAAGTGGTTGATTGTTCTCAATGTAGTCAGACCATCTGAGGTTAGACATGAAACCTGGTTCTGCCAGGAGAAAAATATTTTCATAGGAGAGGCTGTGCTGAGTTATTTTCTATATGAAAAGGTGCATTTATTGAAGTTGGATGTCTGTTGGAAAAATGTCATTTTAAACAAAATCAAAAAACAAACTTTCAACCAACCGATGGAGAATTTGAATGTGGTTTGATTCTTTTTGCCCCCCTTATATTTCAGAATGAGACTATGTTTATTTTGGTATTCAGTATGTAGTGCTACATCTGCCTCTCTATCTATAGTTTTTTCATAGTTGTTCATCGCTGTCTTCAACTAAGCAGCAGAAGATCAAGGGCTAAAAGCCCTTTTCCCTAAGCTTATGTTAACACTAACTGCTGCACAAGTGATGGCTTACCTCTCTCTTCATTCATTTTCTGTACAGCTCAGTGCCCAGCATTGAGAAAGMATTTCTGAAAATTCCTGTCCAGCCAGGATGGGGTTGGAGCTACAGTCCTTGYTTTTTCCCCCTAAGGTGATTGATATTGTATCCTCATCACATTTAACTTTTGTAACCAGAGCTTAAACTGACAGCTTKCTTACTTCTACTGAGGGGGAAAACATTTTTATTTCCTCATTTTCCAGATGAGACTGAACACTGGGAAGGAGAAACTGTTATAAATATTTCTCTGACAAACATTGGGTACCATTTGTTCAAGCTTGTTTTCTGACTCTTAAGTGAGTTATGACTGATTAAACTCACACAGCTCTCTATCCAACAGTCATATAAAATGGTGTTTGCTTTAAAAGAGTAAATAACCCTTTGTAGGGAGCACAGAGCTGACTCAATCTAAAATCTGTTGACGAGAACACAGTGACTTAATGTGGATTTAAGTGGTGTTTAACTAAAGATAAATCAGGATCCAAGTATAACAGCCTGTTTTTAATCAGTAAAAAAAGTCATTATTTGAATAACTTGCTTGTAACCAGCTTGGTTTATGTAACCAACTCAGTTTAACAATTTGTGTAATTCTGTATTTTCTACTGTGTGGTCATTTTAAAAACTACCCCAGGCCAGAATTTCTGTGCTTTGTGTTCTGCAGATTTGTTTTTTATGGTCTTCAGCTAATTACTCAAGCATAATTTTGACACAATGGCAGCTGTTCCTGACAGTCTCACCCTAAAGAGTATCTGAGAAGAGTAATTAGAAGCCCTTTTTTTTCCCCCCCCAGTTTTTCAGGAGTGCTTTGAGAGCTTCAGAGATTTCTCGCTGCTGGTGGTAGGGTGCATGATATGTTCAGGAAGCATCCTGAAGCTATGACCCCTTTTTAATTGAAAAATATTCTTTAAAGGAGTACATTTTTGAATTTCTTCAATGATTTTAGATCCTCATAATTGCATGTTTTTAATTTTTGCAGCAGAGTTAAAATAGACTTTATTTCAGGAATGCTCAATGTTTTAATAAAATTCTTTTAATAACTATGAAAAGATGGTCCCAAATATGGAACTTGAATTTTTCTCTATTTATTAAACCTTTTGAAGATAAACAGCCCACAGGTTGGCTGTATGTATGAAAGAAAATGCTGCATTATCATCCTTGAATTTGCTATTGATGTAAAACATGCTGTAGGTGTTCTCATATAGGATTGTGAGAAGTTCAGTCCAGGAAAACACAGAGAATTAGCAATGCCCAAGTTATAGCCTCCTGTGGCTCTAAGATCYTGATCACATAAATGCCTATGAATTGAAATTGGCCATCTTGCTTTCGAGCAGAAGGCAGAAAGATGACTGGAATTAGAAAGCATAGATTATCAGAGAGTGAATATATTTTGGTGCATTTGTAATGCTGCCTAATAACTTTGTATAGCATTAAAGATAATTGATTTATTTGAAACAAGCGAACAGGGATACATGAAATACAGCAAAATAATTGCCCTGAAGGCAAAGTTGGATTTAAAATGGAAAAATGATACTGAAGTTTAAAGAAAGCATGGATAAACATTTTAAATCTTTAACTGGGAACAGAGAATGTTCTTGGAAATTCTGACTCTACTCCAGCTGAAACAAGAGAACATAGGTTYAGATTCATACTTGTGCTCATGCTTACATCTGTTTCTGAATAGGAATGGCCTCCCGAGATTAAGGCAGAGCTCTGAACACTTTTATTCCCCTCCCAGTCCCAAATGTACACTTTACTTGCCTTATTGCTGGTTTCCCTTCTTTGTCATTCTCATCTTGCTCCTTAAATGTGCACAGACCTGAAGCTTTAATGGCTTCTCACTTTAAAGAAGGCTAGCCAAGAAGAGATATGTTAATATATGGATGTTTGCTGAAAATTTTGGTTGTATTTTTGCAAGAGTCCTGGGGTAAGTGCAAGTAAACAGTAGAGGCTGAAAACAAAATAGAGAAGCATGTTTTATGGCAGTATCTTGTTGGAGACCCCAGACTGGCCTGAAACATCTCATTACATTTTAAGGCTGAGACTTTATGCTGTGAGTTTTCTATTCAGTGGTGAAGATTATTGTATCACATATCCCCAAATAGTCCCAYTGATATATTTATTATCTAAGAATCAAAGAATCAGAGAGATGGACTATGAGCACAGAGACCTCATTCAGTATGTCTACGCTGTGAGAAAATGTGTCAGGTCAATTAGAGCAGAATTTATCCTGAATTCAGGCTCTGATAAAGCATAATAATGAAAATCATCAGAAAAAAAAAACCCATTCACCACCCTGTCTGTTACGGTGTCTGTGGTGAGGAATGTTTTCTGGGCTGTCTTTACAGCTGAGTTATTTTTGTTGCTCCTACTAAAGCACATATTAAAGTGAGGATTAATCTACAGGAGCTGTTGAGTTTTTAATAAACAATTTTTGATGGGACTATCATAGAGAGGAGATAAAATCCTCTTTACTGCTTAAAGAGTGAGGAAGAGCCATGTTGTTATTATAGCTCTGCTTCACAGTGGGCTGCAGATCMCTGAGAAGCAAAGGTGGGATAACATTAACAACTGGTTTGTCAGCAGTGGTTCAAAGTCCAAAGCACACCCCAAAATTGTYTTCTTACCCCATTCAAGTTGCTGACAAATCCTGTCCCAGCCCTTGCAGCAATATCGTGGGGGGCTTTGGGGATGTAACCTGGGCCTGCTCTCTAGTGGGTGGCAACACTGGGACAGGTGGGACACGGTGATGGGAGGATTCTAGTCCACACAGTCCATGAAGGCATTTTGGGGAATCTTTGGTGGCTTCTGACTACAGGCTTAGGTGGTTCTGGAGCAGCCCCAAGGCACCATCACTGCAGGCAGTGTGAGTGAGTAGCAAACCTGGGCTTGACTCCATATGTGATGTGGAGAGATGTGTGACACCACAAAGTGAGGGTWTTTTTCAAAGTTACTGAAGCACTTTGAACCCCATTGCCTAAAGCGCTTGAGAAATGCAAGGATCTTCACAACAGATCACAAAGGGGACCCTTCTGGCCACAGGCAAAGACCTTGCCGTAGTCTGAGAATATTCCCATTGCTAAAAGCTACAAAACCAAGCCAGAATGGCCCCATAAGCTTTTCCCTATGTGCAGCAGCCAGAAGAAAGGAAAAGAAAGCAAGGACATCACCAAGGCTGTAAAAGAAATGTGTTTGGTGAAAAGTTCTCAGCAGCCTGGGGGGCCGACTGGCAGCCCTGGTGACCTGACCAGACAGGRGCTGGGGGGAGGGTTCATCTGGGATTTCACATTTGGGAGCAATTTTACCTTGAGCATAGAGACAAGATTCATGATCCTTTCAGCTGGTGTGCTGAATATCATCAATAGGACCATCAGAGCATTGAGGAATAAGTTAAGGCACATCTCCAGTGATTCAGAAGAAAGATGAATCTCACTCTTCCTCTTGTAGGTGTGTGAGGAAGAGGCATAAGCTGCATTCCTTGCACTGGTTACTCACTTGTGAAGTATTGTGGGAAAAATCTTTTTCCCACCATTGCTTCAAGGGCAGAAGTGGTTTTTGCCTTTCATATTACCTTTTTTTTATAACCGACGGTCTTAGAACTTAACAAGCTCTCAACAACTCTCCAATCTCTCCAGCTGTTTAAACTATGGACCCTTTAAACAGTGCCTGCTGGCTGTGGGACAGCTAGACATGCTATTTAGGCATCTGAATAGGCTTTTTACTGTTTGRAATGCTTCATTTCTTCCTTTTGCTCTAGTGGTTGATGTGTCTCCCTGTGCGCTGATTTGTTACATTTCTGCTGTGGACCAAATTCTATGTCTTGCTCTCGTTTCTCTCTTGATGGACTGCTGGGCAGCTCAGCTGCTTGGGCAGGTTAACATGGTCTGGTGGGTTGTGAAACTCAACAGAAAAGTAGCATCATGAAACAGAAGCTATTTATTTATTTATTTTTTAATTTTAGTGGCCTTTTGGGATTGTGGGTAGTCAGGCTGGGGACTGRTTGACAGAGAAGGAAAGTGAAATGAACCGAATGATGTATATTRTTTCTTTAAGTAAAGCTCATTATACCCAAAGAACGGAAGAGTTTCTCAAAGACAAAGTGTCTCTAAAAGCCAAATTGAAGAACMTCTCTCTATTTGCCCTGTAGCATTCCTCATGACAGTGGTAGAAATGGGGTGGGAGAAATCTCCATTTCTAATTTTCTGAACAGCTGCTTCTCCGCAAATTTAGGTTTGATCCTCAACTGCCTGAGGGCACTCCCTCCTCTTGCTCCATAGCTTGTTTACCTGCTTGATCCCACTGAACTCCAARGGGATCTGAACTGTTTTAACTTGCCCTGGAGGCCATCTGCTTTCCTCTGSCAGATGTGTAGGGCCCTGTCTTGGTTTGAGACAATATTTTCAGAGAGAAATGTTACAGAGTAAATGTTTCCTCTGAAGTGAAAAATTTGATAATTTTTTCCTACCAATATGAAGTAGATGTTCGGGCAAAAGTGAAAAAAAAAAAAAAAA